>NW_024868316.1:29690-38437 GCF_013358625.1 Macadamia integrifolia | reverse complement strand
TTTTTTTTTTTTTTTTTTTTTTTTAACTACTATAACCCAATTGGAATCTTCAATAGGTGTTCATGCTTTTCTCTTTGCTCTCATTGGTGGCGATTCTTTTAGAAACACAAAATCCATCCAAAATTTATGCTCTTCATTTAGAAAATTGCTCATGTTGGGATACTTACAAAAGATATTGTGGGTAAATGGATTGACGTAGATAATTCATGTGGTTTATGCCACAATCAACGAGATTCATTATCGTATATCTTCATCTCTTGTGAGTCTACAAAAAGGATATGGGCAAGGAGTCCTTTGGGACTCAAAAATGGATTCCTCTTTGCACCTTCCTTTCAATATCCTATTATGTTCCTCTTCAACTCTTTGACTATACCTTCTTATGGAATAAATAATTTTTTTAGCACATTTATCATTACATGCTATTTCCTTTGGTCACACTAGAACCAAGTCCTTTTTACTAAGGTAAAGTTGAATCCCTACTTGGTTCTAAATCCTATGCATGAGTGGACTTCTCATTTGGGGAAAATAATATAGGACTTAGCCCCTGCCATCCAAAATAAGATAATCCATGTTCTATTTATACCGAGCTTTACGCCAACATTATTGATATGTTCAACAGTTAGTGACCCTAGGAGAAACACTGTTGGATGGGCTGCTTGCATTATAAACAAAGGAAAATGTGTCTCATTATATGCAAATTATATGGTAACATGATAAACTTTGTAGGTTAACGCTCAGGGAATTCTCTATGGGATGAAGCAGGCTTTTGACAGATACAAGAAATATGGAACAATTCTAAGGAGAGGGAAGATTTATTTTTTGAGGGGAGCACAAATCGTGGCCTTGGAGCTCAATACCCATAGTGTTAGATGTCCATAATATTTTATCTAAAATCAGTTTTTGCCTCAGCCCTAACAATGATATGTTCCTCCTTATGTATAATTTAGCTACAAGGGCTATGAACAATAGGTTTTACATTAACGGCACTCACTCAGATATTAATGTTATATCTTATCTTTCTTAATTAATGAATGTTTTGTTTCATCAAAAAAAGTATTGTCTTTAGTAGGCAGTATTTACATGGCCATGGTGAGTCCATTTCCTTCCATCTGAGATTTGTTTTATTCATGATTGGTCGGTTGTTTCCCTTCTTATATGTTATTTATTTCTGAGAAAAAGAAGCCCAGAAGGCAATGTGGCCCCTGCGCCCAAACATAGTGAGAAACGAAATGAATATCCTATCCCTTCTGAAAGACAGAAATTCCACCCATGTCGATCCTTCTATTAATGCTGCTCCCATTGGCCCTCACACTGGTGGAAGGGCCATACTGCCATTTAGGGAATCCTTTCCTTTTATATATTATTTATTTTGATGAAGTCCACTATGTTATTTTGATTCCTTCAGAATCATGGTTCTACCTATTGGAATTGGATCGGCCGGATTGAAATAGTGGCCAATCTTGAATTGGGTATCAGTGTTGTATCAAGTGTAAAATCATTAAAAAACTATTTTTTTAATAAAATATAGGGATAAAATAGATCGATCTAAACCAATACAGATAGGGGTGTCAAACGGTGCGGTTTTGGTTATTCAGTTTGGTTCCGGTTCGGTTTACATTTTGATAAGGTGAAACCAAAACCGCAACGGATAGGAATAAGGTGAAATCAGAATCGTTTTCATCAGGTTTTGGTTATAGCGGTTTTTAATCGATTTTTGTTATTCGGTTCACAATCGGTTTACATGGGGTTAATAGTGTCATTTTAGAAAATGGTTTGCATCCTACAACTAGTGTGAATCCTACATATATTAAATTTCTTAAAGAGTTAAGACAATATACATTTATTTTGCCAAGGACAATATATTTTCTATGTAAAAGACTACACATATTATAACTAATTAACTATGATCCTAGAAATTAGAAAATCCAGAAGTGTGATTGTGTGAAAGTGAAGCTCCCTTCTTGGTTAGTACTTTGTTTTTTTTTTTTTTTTCTCCCCTTTTTTTGTAGAGACCCATTGAATTTCACAACACTTTAAGTCTTTAATACTAGGTACTGGTTAACCATCGGTTTTTTGATTTGGTTCGGTTCCGAACTGGAATTATGACCTATAAAACCAAAACCAGATCAATTTACTACAATGTGGTTCGATTCAGTTATAACCGGTCGGTTTTGGTTCTGGTAAACGGTTTTAGTTATATATTGACACCCTTAAATACAGACTGAACCGAATCAGTATTGGATCGGTATCGATCCAATTCCTGAGATATAAATCCCAGTTTAGAATCCTTTTCATATACCCAATTTCAGAGTTGCCTTGTTGCTCTGTTGGACTGTTGTCATTAATAGGGCTGAGAGATTTTGCACAATATGATATGGAAGACTTAAGCGCAACTCATGAGTACAAGGGGTAAGAGCCCACCAACTAGTAAATGGGCTCTACTTCAGCTCTAATATGCGATTGAAATATTACCCGGGCCTTTTATGGACTGGGCTGACATAGTAACGTATTTTTTAATTTTTAAGAAGAGAACTTATGGTTGAACCTTTTGAATTGTGATTCATATAAGTGACAAGATTAAGGAAATTGGAACTATGTCAGCAGTTCCTCTGTCTTTCTCTCCTTGACACTCTTTTCTCCTATCCTTATTTATTCTCTTTTTTTTATTTTTATTTTTTAATAAAATGAAAAAGGACAAAAAGGACAAATAACACTAAATAGTAGAGTTATCTACATGAACCATGCAACCAAGAGTATTAATAGATGAGGTGCTGATTGTCTTGGAAAAGATAATATGAACCACCGCTGACTTGCTAATGCCAAAAAATGGGTTTGGGTTTACTAAGGCATCGTTTGATAACGTTTCTGCTGTTTCTGTGTCTAGAAACAATAGAAACAACTTTTCACGTTTTTTGAAACAAAAACAGATTTTTTGGTGTTTGATAAACCTGTTTCTCGAAATGTTTTTTGCAGACATAATTCTACTAAAAAACCCAATAGTATCATCGGATGCCCAAAAGGGAGAGAGAGTTTAGTTGCCTCTTTTTAGGTTTAAATAGTTGAGAGATTCATCGAGCACAACAACATTTTTTTCCTCTCAAATTCGTTTCTAGAAACGATGAAACAAGTCCGACTTGTTTCGTCAAACTCGTTTCTAGAATTGTAAATAGGCATAAATTTTGATTTATGTTTCTAGAAACTGACGAAACGGAACAACTTTATCAAACATTTTTTAGGTTGTTTCTCCGTTTCTGGGAACAAGAAAACGTAGAAACGGCAGAAACAAAATGTTGTCAAAATGGTGCCTAAATTACCAAGTCAATCTTTGGTTTAACTAAAATACCTAAAATAAAATGGATATAGAAATCACATTTTGTCACCCCTGGAACGACTATGCAATGATGAGTTGAGAACCCTCTGAGATGCAGATGGTTCATGTATTTATGGTTGAGATCTTCTCTCGCACATAGGCAATATATTTTTGCTTCCATGCTGGCATATGATGGTTAATATATATATATATATATAAGAAATTTCACTCCCCTGGCATTCGTTTCCATTTATTACATTCTCCTCCCCTGCGAATTTTAAAATTACTTCTGTCCCAGTATTGTTAACACTGTTAGAGTTACACGTCAAATGACATTTTTACCTCCATCTTCTTTGTCATCTTCATGTTCTTGCCTGCTGCTCCTCCACTATCTCTTCGTCTCTTCTTCTTCTGCTGTTGTGTTGGAAGTGTCGAAAAGCTACAACACAGATCCTCATCCATTCTCTTCAAAATTAATTAATTTTTCTGGGGGTTTTTTTTTTCTTAACTTCACTTTCGGCATTATTGAACTAAAGCTTCTTAGACCTACCCACTCTTTTCAACCCATTTGTTTATTTGGTTTTTATAGTATCTTGTTTCAATTCTTCACTCAAGCTTTTATCTTATTCTTTCTTCTTCCTTCTCATTGTAACTTTCCTAATCTCTACTAATTCACACTATGTTGCTTTGATTTTATCTTTGCAACCAGGATTAGGAGGAATTGAGCATGAACCCCCTTTTTTTGGTTCCCTTTGCCGTTTAATTTTTAAAATTTATGAGGGTTGATTGAGTTTCTTGTTGAAATTTTCGGGTTTAGGTAGTGATCATTTCCTACGTGTTTCCACTTCTCTATTTCCTTGAATTTCTTTACCTGAGATTCAGATTTTTGGGATCAGTAAGCGGTTGGTGTTAAGCTTTTCCTTTGATGGTGGAATTGGTTGGGCCTCGGTTGTACAGTTGTTGTAATTGCCGAAACCATGTTTCCCTTCATGATGATGTCATTTTCTAAATATGTAGCTAATAGGAACTACTGAACTACTCCTGATCTGTAACCCCCACATCGAGTTGGAGACCTGGTGTTCAACTCTTGATTTAGCCTCTTTAAGAGTCTCTCTTGGAAATGAAGCATCTGGAATTTTGATCTTGTTATGGAAAAAATATGCAACCATCATGGGCATGCCGAATGAACTGAGCGGGCAGTAGGCCTAAAACATATGGGACCAGACGAACATCCTGGGCCCTATAAGGTCATCCATCTAGTCTAAAGTAGACGCTTGGATTAGAAGTGGACTAACCGACCAACTTTCTCAAAGGGACTTTGACAGCCGAACGACTAACAAGCACCAACATAGGGAGGAAATTACAGGAATGCCCTACCACATGGCTATCCGAACCATTGAACAAAGCCCAACTACAGTTCTTTGACCGAACGGTAGGGCCAAAGTATACACCAGCCGAACGAAAAGCGGCGCGCACAGCCTGTCGTTTTGGGTAAGTAGCTTGGCAATCAGACCACTCGATTTAGGTCGCTCGGCCTGAGACTCCAAAAGATTCCTTCACCAAGATACGCCTAAAAGGACTTACCAAGTCTGGCACATAGATTACGAGATACAGACTAATCCTAGTCCAATAGGGACTCTCGAAAAAATATCTAATCTTCCCTAGAAGGAAGGATATCACGCCATATCCTCCGGGATTTGGCCAAGATGTGGAGTTCTTATAGTTGGGACATCCTCCGTGTTCACTTTTCCGTTACAACTCTTGCTACATTTAGACTCCTACTAGCATTAGGAAGCTACCAAAGTGGGACTCTCACTCCATGGCTATCATATTCAACTATAAGTAACCAGATAAACCTCTTTTTAGACGAATCATTTTTTTTTTCCATTCTTACTGAAATTATCTGTTTGCAGATTGATTTGACTTAGGCATTAAAGAGTCCCTCGTCAGATCAACTTGACACTTACTCTCTAGTGTGTGTTTTTTTGTGCAGGATGCAGAGACCCCCCTAAGATGATTTCTTACTGCAACAGATTGGCGTCGTCCATGGGAAATTTACTAATCAAGCCATTTGCTCGAAGTCATGAATCTGCATAGCGGACGTTCCCTATCTCCCCCTTCCGCAGCACAAGGAGGATGAGGGGGCTAAGAGGATCCTCCAACAGGACAGGTGAACGCTGGAGCCCCTCAAGCAGGACAAGCAGACATCGAGAATCTATTGGTAGGATGAGCTGATGGTGAGAATCCTCTAGCAAGACAATTGAACTTGGAAGTTTTGTCCCTGCTAGCACCCCGTGCTGAATCGTCTCATCCATAGCCAAGGGAGAACCGTCAACCAACTAATGTCCAAGCCGGGAAAGTGGGAGGAGGCTTACCTCCCCCTCTGTCAATCGCCTAATTGAACCCCAATGCACCGACAACTAATGCACAGGTGAACGACTTACAAATACAATTTCTAGAGACTAACAGTAGTTCATCCGCCAATTCGGATCAATGGGGGAGGGGATACCTATCGTATTGCCAATAGATAAACAACCTCGACTTCAACAGCTAACCGACATAATGGACAAGTAGAGTCCATTAGCAAACGACAGCTAAAGCTCGAACAAGCTGATGGATAGAGAGATGAAGGGAGTCATGCGGGAAACTTAAACGGCCACCAACATCAAAATCCTCAACCTACTATACCATTAGAGTTTTCCAGAAGACACTCGCAAAGCGATAATAAGAGAGGTCGAGCTATGGAAATGCAGACCCCATGCAGGTTGCTTAAAGATCCGGTTTCAGAGGCCCGAAGCTTTACTCATAGGAACGAACCCCAAAGAGGTGAAAGAGCTAGAGGGAGAGGTCCACCACTGAGGGATGGAACAAGAAGAACGATTTATTTGAAAAATGGATCCCCACGGACTTCGATACGGGGACTTGGGTTCAACCAACGATGTGACCGAGAACCATCTCAACAAAGTACACATCACACATCAGTAAGGCCATACGACACCAAGTCTCGCATGAAGAAGTCTGGCCATTGACGACGTAGAAGATAAGACAATGGTCATGAGAGACGTTTATCTGCCGAAGAGTCCAAAAATTCCAAGGCCGAACTAATAGATCCTCTTCCTTCGGAAACCTTGTGTCCCCATAAGGAAACGAGTTTAGAATGTTGCATTCGCGAAAATGGACGAGAAGGTGATCAACATGACGAAAGCAACAATGCGAGTGTTGGCCATCCATACTCACAACAGCCTGTTGGCCGAGCTCACGGAGTTTGAAATCCCTGTCTATGGAGAGTTGCTCGGATGTAGCCCTCTATCGAGCTTTCACTACCCCACCCTGAAGCCCCAATTAATCCACAACTACAATCAACTAGGGACCACATTTATCACCAGATTCCATACTAGAATCTGACAGCAGAAGAGTACGCACAACTTGTTTGGCATCAGGAAAAGATGGGATGAATCATTTAGTGATTATATCGGCCGCTAAAACAAAGCAATTGTAGCAATTTAGGACTTGGAAAATGGCATGGCCTTCAGTGTACTTTACCAGGGAGTAAGCCACGGGAAGCTAATTGATTCCTTGTCCAAAATTACCCTTGTAAATCTGTCAGAACTTGTATCAAGATGCCAAAATTATGTGATGATGAACGAGAATCTAACGGGACCTAAGAAGATGACTCAGCCACCTAAAGAGAAGAAAAGGGGAACCATACGCCCCTAAGGATGACGAGCAAGAAAAAAAAGGAACTAGGGCCACCAGCCCCAAGAACTCGCCGCTCTCTCAACTCGACAGAGTGCCATCTAAGGTGTTGCTTGAAATCAAAGACAAAAATTTCATCTGCTGGCCTAGTCCGATGTTGTCCATTCAGAAGAGTGTGACCCAAAGAAATATTGTCACTTCCATAAAGAAACGAGCATTACACGGATGACTACCGAGCACCGAAGAAGGATATGGAGGAGACAATCAAAGCGGGTACCTCAGGGAATACCTCAGGAGCCCAGAAGTAGATCGGACAAAGCAGAAGGAACCAATAGAATCCGGTCAGCAATAGGGTGATTCATGAAAGGAAGAAGAGGCAGATAAAAGGCAACCTAGTGACTAAAGGCCAGAATACACTAAAAAGCCAATCGATTCCACTATACACACCATTCTAGGTGGCCTAGGGAGAGAATCCATAAGGAAAGCGAAGGTGCATGCTCACTTTGTCTATGTCATAGAGCCGATAAAGTTGCTTGGAAGGACCCATTGATCACATTCTCAGACGAAGACCTGCAAGGCTTCAACTGGCCCAACAGTAACCCCATTGCGGTATAACTGGTGGCCACTAATTTCCCGTTTCATCGAGTTCTGATCGACTAGGGTTCCTTTGTGGATGTCATGTCTTATGATGTGTACAAGAAACTTGGCTTGGGAGATGACAAGCTCAAGTCTATCACCGGACCCTTAAATGAATTCTTTAGAACCTTCACCTATATAGAAGGATGCATCGAACTACTAGTGACCATTAGAGATGACCCTTGCTTGGTGACAACACTCGTCACTTTATGGTTGTCAAGATGGCATCAACTTACAATGTCATCTTGGGAAAACCAGCTTTGAATAACTTGGGAGCCATAGCCTGTACCAAAGACCTTAAAGTTAAGTTTCCTACCATGCAAGGAGTTAGAGAATGCCGTTTGAGTCAGAGGGACTTGGGAGAGTACTATGCTAACTTTATCAAATAGAAAAAGGCACCAATTCTTCCCCTGTGTGTGATGTCAAAGCATGGTAAGACTACCCTAAACAGGGAGCACAGAGAATTAACGGCAGGCCTATTGTACACTAATCTATTTTATGTCATTTTATTATTTACAATTCCGTTTTACATAATAATTTCAAGTTTAAACTGCCCCTTTTTGAGTCATATAACATAAACGGAATCTCTCGTCATTTCATTGTATTATGAAAATCTAAAATCCAACCTCAAGTTGGAACTAAGCCTGATCTATATTGATCGACGGAAAGTCCAAAAGACCAGCCCTGAGATGGCGAAAAATCCTGATTTCTACTAATCGACAAAACCAAAGACCAACTCTGAGTTGGCAACTAAGCCCAATCTGTATTGATTGGCAAGAAATCCTAATAGACCAACCCGAGTTGGCAACAAAGCTTGATCTATACTAATCGAAAAAGAAGACCAACCATGGGCTGGCCACCCTCGGTTGGACAAAAGAAAAAATTGACCTCTGTCGCTCGATAAAACATAAAGCCAGGATGCAAGCCATCGTGTGGCCTATGAGAGAAGCACATTCATTTGAAGAGAATTTACAAAAGCCAAAAAAAAAAAAAAAAAAGAGAGAAAAAAAATATATACACGAGCATTCAAGCCTTGACAGTCTCGACCTCTTCATCCTGTGCAACAAGTGGTTGATCTCGCGAGGACTTGAGACTGATTTTCAGT
>NW_024868316.1:0-28434 GCF_013358625.1 Macadamia integrifolia | reverse complement strand
TTCAAGCCACCATGTCCAACCAGCAGCGGTCCCTTTCCGAGCTCATTTTTCGTCTCACGGCCATGGATGGCCTGCTGGAGCAAGCTCTTCGGTTTTCGGCATCAAAACCAGTGCATCATCCTAGTAACTTCATCGCATCTTCCTCCTATGGATTGCTTCCTATTCCGGCCAAACCCATCCAACCTCATATCATTCATCTTGACTTCCCTTGCTTCAATGGAGACGACCCAATGGAATGGATTTTTAAAGATGAGCAATTCTTTGACTACCATAGAACTACCGATGATCTGCATTTATTGATTTCATCCGTTCACTTGGATGGAGCAGCGTTGCAATGGTACCAAGGGACAGGTTGTTCAGCACAGTTCAGCAACTGGGTGGCATTCACCAGAGCTTTGAAGCTCCGGTTTGAGCCTTCAAAATGTGAGGATTCACAAGGAACCTTCGTGAAGCCCAAATAGATCTTCTCTGGCCTTGAAGATAAGTATAGTGATGTTCAATGCCTCCTGCCTCGGCAACCGAGTCCTCCACCACCACTGCTGCCTTCTCCGCTAACGCCTTTGAGCTCTGTAACTCCACCGGCGGCCTTGCGCATTCCAATCGAAGAGCTCAACCCTATGGAGATGCTACTCTGTCACAAGAAAGGGCTCTGCTATATCATTGTTCAGGTGACGGTGGACTCCAAGATTTTGGTCGACAACAACACCCACGACTCAATCCCAAGTAAAATTGCTCAACACTTACAACTGGCCATAGAGGCTGCGCCCATCCTCACCAACTTGATCGGGAATGGAGATATCGTTGTGAGTGAAGGTTCACAAGGGAAGGAAAGAGACAGAGAGAAAGGGCAAGGATCAAATGTCGGAAACTGTTCCAGCGATGCATCGTCACGGGCAGTGGGTCTTGCTCGCCTGCTGAAGTCTAAATTTAAGGAAGCTCTACAATTCTTATCGCGACCTATGGCCAACTGGGCCTCGTTAATCTGCTCCCCACCAGCCCTTACGAGCTCTACAACTTCACCGTTATCTTCGAGTATTCCTATCAAGCAATCTACCCCAATTGAGACGCAACTTAAACGTGAGAAGGGGTTATACTATAGCTACGATGAAGGGTTTTCTCCGGGTCATCGCTGTAAGACCCGTCACCTCTTCTTGCTTGTGTATGATGATATTGGTGGGCTGGCCAATAATGGTAACCTGCCCAACAATGGTGACTCGCCGGGCTACCATTATAGGACACGTCAGCTCTTCTTGCTAGTGTATGACAACATTACAAATAGTGGCGAGCTGACCGACGATGGCAACCTGCCTAAATCTAGTTCAAAGTGGATTATGGACAACCTACAAAAATATATTACAATGCCATGGAGGGGCAGGCTTCTACGTCCATCTTGCGCCTTTCAACCCAGTTGCAGCCTTTATCACCTGGAATTACAACAAACAATTCCACCTACTTCGACAATGATATTGAACTGCCAACATCTACAACACCACGGGTGGTGGATAGCCCAAGCATTGACACAGTGGGTCGATGAGGAGGTTTCATGGGAGGGTGTTGACGTTGTACGACGGTTGTTGCCTCAGATGAACCTTGAGGACAAGGTTCTTTGGGAAGAGGATGGCAATGATACGAACCACATGCGTGATGAGAAACGTGAAGAGATTCTCACGCCCACGTTGGCCATGTCCATACAAACCGCATGCCGATCACAACGACAAGGAGACGACCTGCAGCCTTGGGTGATTGCGTGTAAATGGTTAGGATGTGGATATGAGGGAATCAATTCTGTTAGGATCATAAAGGAAGGCATTCTGTTAGTGCTAAGGACAGATGGGTATAGATAAGTGAGGGACTATATATGTAATACCCTACTTCTTAAACCTGGTCTGATTACGCGGTTGACCCGGTTAAACCATGCAGGAACCAAACCAGAGGGAGTTAGAGCGGGCTCCTTATGGACTATGATGGCAAGGGTGACCCTAAACACCGGCTGGCCCAACAAGTCCGAGCCAGTGCCAGAAGAGACAGGAGTACCCAAGCCGTGTACATGCACCTACCATAAGGCCATGTACAGATAAAGTAATTATTGTAGTCGTATATTAAGGTATATACATATACTACATCGTATGCCTGGGGGTGGGGTTCGCGCCGAGGCCCGAACTCTGTCAAAATCCCAAGTTTTGGCCTCAGGTGGGTGGACAGGTGGGTGCACCCACCCACCTGAGTGACCCATCCATGTGCACTATTCACTTATTAGGAATTATATGTATAGCATTTATGATTTTCTTTCCTTTTCATTTATGACACCCGTACGTTGGTGAGGATAGTAAAGAGGAGAGAGAAAAGAAAGGGAAGAAGAAAGGAAGAGAAGGAAGAGGAAGAAAAGAGAGGTTTCAGCGGCGCCGAAGCTTGATCTTCCCATTCCGACGCCGGAAGAGTGATCTTCAACTTTAGATCTGCATTTGGAGGTAAGCAAAGTCGGGTTCCTTAAACATTCACCATACCGAAGCTTAAACCCTTGATTCGAGTAGGGTTTCATGAGATCTTGTAAATCCCCTTTGAAATGATGAATCTAAGGTCTAATGGATGATTTATGTGTTGATCTTGAAGGATTTGAAGAGGTATTGAGAAGGTGGAAGAAGCATTGTGGGTTTGAAGTGATTTGGAGGGTTTAAAGTTGTTCTTGAGCAAAGAAGGTAAGATGGTTTCCCATCCCTTGAATCTAACCTAGATCTAGGTTAGAACCATCCTATAAGAACTTGAAGGTGTGAAGAATGGGTTGGGAAAAGCCCCATTTGAATCCCCAAAGAATGGAGGAAGTTGGGGAGAAACAGTGTCTTTCCCGCCAAGACCGGTGGGTGGAACCAGTGGGCCCCTACCCGCCTGTGGGCACCCACCTGAGAGGGCAGGGGCCTTCGGGCACAACCGGCGAGCCCAACCGGCAGGCTAACCGGCGGGCCACCCTGCCCGTCGGTCTTAGCAGGGCCCCCTGGCCCAACTGGCGGGCCAGACCGGTGGGTCAGACAGGTGGGCTGTCTGACCCACCTGTGTGGCTCCGAATGTGATCCTTATGTCCGATTGGACCCAAATCGGATGTGTGACCAAGGATTAAAGTATCGGTATCGATCGTCGTATCGGTCGGCTAAAATTAAGATACGTATCGGAGGGTATCGTATCGTATCGGAGATACGCTAAGATACGCTAAAGATACGCACATAAATGGATAGGAAATACTTTTTTATACATATTTGCATAAAAAAAAATAGTTAAAAAAAGTTATATATAACATGTATTATGCATAAACAGTAAATTGAGAGTATCGCACTAAGAATCCAAGGTTTGTACTTGTCCCATAAATGTAAAATCCTTGTTCCCAACCATGATTTCCACTTTAGTTAGAGAGAAAAATGGTTGATAGCAACTTTGGAACAAAAACACCTCAAAAAATTATGTTTTTCTAAAAAATTACCCATTTTGGCCATTTTATGACTGTATCGGTACGTATTGGTGTGTATCGATCGATACATACCAATACGCACCGATACGTATCGATACATACCGATACGTACCAATACATACCGAAACGTACATTTCATTTCAATTTTGAATTTTTCATAGAGTATCGGTGTGTATCGGTGGTGTATCGGTGCGTATCGATGTGTATCGTAGGATACATATCGATACATAAGGGTTTTAAAATTTTTATGATACGTATCGGTATGTATCGTGCCGATGCCTACCGATACAGATACGTATCGATCGATACGGCACGATACGCACTGATACTTAAAACCATACGTGTGACCTTCTTTTAACGTTCTAAACATGATTTTGTCATCGAATCTCGTTAATTTTGATTCCAAATGGTGAAGTACTAACCCCGCTCAATTATGTTAGGTCCACCAAATCCTACCCGTTTCGCATCGGATCTCACCCGTGCCGAACGAGAATCCTTGTACGCTATAAGAAAGTGGGGAGAGGACGTTTGGCCTTGTTTCAAGGCATTGTTTGGCATTCATTTAATTATATCTAGTCTAGTCATGCCATCATGAATATGCTATGTAGATTGGTCATTCCTCACATTGTTATGCATATGTGCTATGCTTACTTTCTAAATGCCAATTGAATGAGATGTTTATATGTTGAATGTTGACATCATAGTGCATTATGCATTGATAGACTAGATGCCGTAGTCGGCTTGGAGACGAGTGCATTGGTGGCCCATGGTATGGGACGCGGAGGCACTATGCAATCGTACTATTATCATATAGGAGTATGCGGTATTAGGATTTTCACCATCCCGTGCTACGACCCTTCCCAACAGGGGTCGAGGTGTTGGGTTACCATTTGGGGGAAGCAGTGGTCGCGGTTGTCGGGTCACTGTGGCGGTTAGACATAACGCCCGGTGGGTCATTAGGACAGTCGGTAACCCCGGTGGTATATTCAAGAGGGCCGATCGTACTGCTTTTAAATTGCTGGAGTCAGCACCTTTAATTTCAGTCATTTACTTTTCTGTTGAGAGCCGGTGGACGGCATTACTTTTCCGAGTACTCACGGTGGGCCTTCTCCGACAACCCTATGGGCGTATCGCGGGATGGAGTTCACTGCTCGTACCCGGAGTATACGCGCACTGTGGCTGTAGTAGCACTAAACCGAAGACTTAGTAATGTTGCTTAGGTGGATGTGATTTAAAATGTATCGCATGGCATATAGTGCATATGATTGTGTTTTGATGTGTGAACTGTTGTGTGGTCCATCTTACCACTTACTGAGCTAGTGAGCTCATCCCACGGGTACCCCCCTTTTTAGATGATTTTGCAAGTCATACATCTGAGGAGCACGGGGTGGGTCCCACAGTCGAGTTTTTTGAAGAGGACTGGTGGACCCCTGAGGAGTTAGAGCACGGCACTGATTGCTAGTGTGAGAATTGTGCTGCGGGACCGCAGTTCTGAGGCCGTGCTGAGCTCCACTTCGGAGGCCGAGCTGAGCTCTACTATGTGATGCCGAGCTGGGCTCAAACCTTGATGCCGAGCTGAGCTCTAGCCTTTGTTGCCGAGTCGAGCTGTGTACTTTGATTATTTTGATGATTTCCTTTACATACTTGGTATATGAATTGTACTTTTATTGTGTAAATATCATGCCTTCGGGCCCACATGTATATGATTATTGTCTCACAATTCGGGTATGAAGTATTATGGGATTATTCACAGGTAAAACTTAGTCTTCCGCTGATCTGATGAGCTTGTATTAGTTCTGTGTGTGCTGTGGTGGAATACAGTATCTGATGATCCTGGCAGGTTTGGGTTAACCGGTGTTAACCCGGTCACTGACCCGGTTCAATGAGAACGGGGTGTGACAAACGGTGGTATCAGAGCGTGATGCTCTGCTCCACTCACAGCATACCATTAGAATCCCGTAGACTCTATAATAGGGAAATGGGGTTGGGTTAATGTAAAAGCTTTAAAGAGTAAAAGCCAAAGAATGGAGTATTAAAAAGGGGTTGCATTATATGTTGCATTCATGGCATACGAGAGTGTAGGTAAAAGGTAGTTAGGTTGGTGATATAACCTATCGCGTACTAGTTTGACGAAATTTTAGTAGCATAACGGCGTAAAATGGGATTTCCAAAAATTTTACACACAACACCTGATAAACAACATATTCAATACGACAAAGATAAAAGCAACAAGAACCATCACAACCAAACTACATAAGAACTCAACAAATAAATGCACCACAGAGAAAAAAAAATCATTATCAAAAGATATTATGCCATAAATGAGTCCAGTTACAGTACAAATACAAGGAATGAGAAGAAATGAAATATATAAGGTCCACAAAAAAGGAAAAAAATAGATAAACAGCTGGTGTGGGCAGGCTAAGCCCTCACTGGTCATCGTCGTCATCATCGATGATCACCACGTTCGCCGGAGGCCTAGAGTTGACGTCGAGGCGGTGGTCGTAATAGTCAAACCTCGCATTCACCAGCCGTACCTCCCTCCGAAGCCTGCCAAAATCTGCTGAGATAGCGTTGGCCATGGTGTCCAAGTCCTGACCCAGCCTGAGGAAGGAATCCTCCAAAGTGGCCTGTCTCTCCAGGATGTGTTCCTCCTTGGAGGCACTCTCGTCCATCCGTCTCAGTAGCTGGATTTGGCCATTCTGCAAGGCCCGCATGGTGGACATCATGCCCTCGAAGTCATATGCACCACTCCCAAGTGGTGGGGCTCTATGTGGTGAGGCTGCAGCTCTGGAGGAACTAGGATCGGGGCCTCTCAACTCCTGAGGCGCCACCGCAGGGATGCCATCACCCACCAAGTCATCCCCCTCGTCCTGAGGAACGTAGTCCTCATCCTCCTCGCTGGACTCCTCCTCCATGTGGACATCCTCCATAGGGGTAGCCCTCCTACCCCTACCTCTCTGAGCTCCGGCTCTCGGAGGTGTATCTATGAGGGTATGGAGACCCATCCTCAGGAGGTTACTCCTTTCGAACCTATCAGCCGGAGTCTTCCCCTCCTCGCCGCTCAGGTCCACCCCGAAGAACTCGAAGATCCCAGTGAGGATCCTGCCATAGGGGAATCCTCCATCCTCAGGGTGGGAAGTGTGGTGCTCCATCGTCCTGAGGATGATGTACGGAAGGCATAAGTGCTCGCCGCCTCCCTCTGCGGCCGTGAAGATGCAGAAAGCGATGAAAGCCGCCATGAAACCCACCTGGTTCCGATGACCTCCTCTGGGGAGCAGGTTGAACTGGACCAACCGAGCAAATAAACGAACCTCGGGGTAGAAGGACGTCTCGGACTCCGGACGGGTGCTGCTGCCGCAGATAGTCTCATAAATGAAGTCCGGCGTCTCCAAACTCATGAATGGTCCCAAAGGCTTACTCTTGGGAGGACTGTAGTATCGGTGCCCAGCTGTCGATATGCCCAAGATGCTGGCCAAGGTACCCACCGTCAGCTGGATGTCTACCCCCTTCACCAAGCTGCTTATGGTGAACTCCCCGTATGGATAAGAAACCTCTAAGTTGCAGTAGAACCGGTGGACTAGCTGCTCGTAGTATGGTCGGTCTATGTGCAGGATAGAATCCCAGCCCAGTGCTGAGAACCTCTCCTGAAGCCGAGCCTTGTGGAAGTCATCGACTACCACGGTCTTCTCCATCATCACTGACCTCTTTAGGAAAATAGGCCAGTTGGCTGCTGCCTCTGCACTTAGGAAGAGCACCTCATCATAGTCTGTAGGGTCAGACTGGGCAGGTCCGGGTCTCCCTGTGCGGGGAGCTGAAGAGCTAGTTTCTGCACTCTTCCGCTTAGAAGCGGTAGTCTTACGTCGAACGCCAGAGGAAGAGGGTCCCTTGCCGGTGCGAGATGACATCCTGGCAAGAAGAAAAGAAAGTGGGGTAAGTAAAGAATGGAAAATGACAGCATTAGAAAGGGGAGACCCAAAACCCAAATACTCTCAAAATGGAAACGGCGATAAACTAGAAATGATAGGGAGCTAATGGATATGATGCACGGTAGGTGACGAAGTAGGGAAGCATGCCAAAATAGTAAAATGACAGCAAAGAGCATATTTAACATGAGGGGATTCGATTCCAATGCGTAAATTCGAACACAATGGAGAACAACCAGAAACCATAGGACTAAGACGAAATGTCATGGTAGCGGGATCATGAAAGTGTAAAAACATACCCAAATGGACTATGGAGTTCCATGAATACAAGTAGGTGATGAAGATCAAGGAAACCAATACAAAAAAGGAGGGGTTTTTCATGGAAAGACATGGGGATTCCAAGTAAAATGGACAATTCATGAAATTTATAGCATGCTAATCATAAATCAAGTGGAATGCATCACAAAGGAATCATCAATTGGGGAAAAGGAGCGAGAATTACAGAAATCCCCAAATTTGGAAACCTAGGGCACGATTTGGGGTTTTTCTCCAAATGAAGAGATAAAATCCTAATAAACTACAAACGACCACAGTAGAAGCATCACAATCACGTTGAAATGCTATTCTATGGAAAGAAATGTGGAAAGAAAGCCTAGATTAAAGCCTACACATGCATTTCTACCCCAAGTGAAAATTTTGGGAAAGAGGAGAAGGAAAACTTACTTGAAAGAGGGAGAGTTGAACCTTCTCAAAAACGCCGAGTTGATGAGTGGAGTCGCGAGTAGAAGCGCTGAGGAGACCTCCAAGATCGCCCAAGGAAGAGAGGGAGAGAGAGAAAGGAGTTGGGAAAGAGACAAGACAGAATAGGGTCTGTAGGGCCCTGTTCTTGTTTTTACTTGGGCAGGACCGGTGGGCACCTACCCGTCGGTGCCACCCGCCGGTTTGAGGTACTGGGATCGGCGGGCTAGACCGACGGGCCCCTACCCGCCGATGTAGCCCACCGGTTGTGAAAATTGGGAAAATTTGGAAAATTTTCCCCTCCTCCTAGCATGCTTATATTGATTCCTATTATTGATATTGTGTTATGGTCAAGTGGGACCATTGACGTACTTGTTGGGGCATTGGCCCTGTATCTTGGAAATTAAATTGCGGTTAATTTCAGACTATCATACACTACAATACCTTATGTGATGACATATATTTGTGTGCCGAAATCAATTCTACGGTGTTTAACCAATATGGTGTGTGATATGTTCCAGGTACAGGGATACGATGGCACGTACTAGATCCGGTAGTAATGCCCAAGGTACCTCGCGGGGTCCTCATCGGGTCGGTCGACCACAAAATCCTAGGGGGTCCCGCTCTGTGGGGCAAACCTCACCTCCACTACCTCCAGAGACCCTTGGTCAGGTGGGGCACATGGGGACCCACCTATGACTACACTCCCGGACCCTCCACCGGTCATTACACCGGGAGATGTTGCTACTATAGTTCAGCAATCACAACAGGCTTTTCAGTAACAACTGGACCTTTCTCAATCGGGTCATCCTCCCCGGGTACTTACTCCACAGGACCCGCCTGTAGGGTCTGGTACAGGACCACAAGGGGGAGGTACACCTCCTATTCCACCATTCAATATTCCTCAGTATGGGATGCCTCCTCCATACTCCTACTATCCTGCTTATGCTCCTAACTTCCCGGCAACGAATAATACATCAAGGGTAGTGGAGTAATTCAAGAGGAACTTACCACCTGTATTCTCTAAGGTGGGGAGTGATCCTCTGGAACCGGACCAATGGATCCAAGAATTAGAGAAAATATTTGAGGTGTTTGAGTGCACGGATGCACAGAAACTCATTTGTGCTGGGTTGCAACTCAAGAAGGAGGCAAGTTCTTGGTGGCAAGCCTCCAAGCCCATATTGTTGGTTGCCCATCCAGAACCCACTTGGGAGCAGTTCAAGGAGTTATTCTTGGACAACCATTATCCGCGCAGTTTCAGAGACCTCAAGGAGATTGAGTTCATGGCCTTAACTCAAGGAGGTAAGACTGTCCTTGAGTACCAACAACAATTCGAGAGTTTGTTTCATTTTGCCCAAAGCATATGAGGACAGTTGAAGAGAAGGCAGCAAGGTTCCTAAAAGGCCTAAAAGCATCTATTGGGTCTGTACTTGAGGTATTGGATTTGACCGAATATGGCCAGATTGTGTAGAAGGCCAAGACCATGGAGGATAAGCAAAAGGGAGAACAGTCCCTCACCCCTGGACTATAGAAGAGAATAAACCCATTTCTGAATATGGAAAACTCCTCCAAGGCATACCGCGGATCGTACAGTTCCGGGCCTATGTATAGGCAGCCCTATAGGCCATCTGGCTACCCTTCTAGACCAGTTGGTGGTTCAGGTTTCACCTCTTTTCGCCCGAACACTAGTGTGGCACCTACAGCCCGAAGGCCACCTCGACCTCCATCTGTAACGGGTCAACTGTAGAGGGGCCCCGCCCCAGTTCCGACGTCTCAGATTCGTTGCTTCAACTGCCATTCATATGGGCATTATGCAAAAGACTGTCGGGCTAGACCAGCCTTGCCCTCCAGTCAGCCCTTTGCGTACCGACCTCCCTTAGCTCGGGGGAATCAACCGCAGGGAAGGATGTATGCTCTATCAGCTGAGGAAGCTAAGGCCAGTACAGAAGTAGTGGCAGGTACATTTTTTATTAAGAAATTCATTATGATTAATATTGATGACCTGCTGAAATTATATCCATTGTTATACTAGGTATCCTACCCATATCAGGCATACAAGCCTATGTTTTATTAGATTCAGGAGCTACTCATTCATTCGCATCTAAGAGATTTATAGAGAAACTTGGGATGCCACCCAGGATCCTAGATCACGGAATGATTGTTAGCATGCCTACGGGTAAAGTTATACAGTTGAAGGAGGTATATGGGTCGTGCCCAGTGGAAATTGGTGGAAAGAACTTTGATGCACAACTCATTAAGTTTAATATGCAGAATTTTGATGTTATATTGGGCATGGATTGGTTGTCGGCTCATCGAGCTAGTGTGATGTGTGCGGAAAAGCTGATTAGGGTGACAGATGACGAAGGGAAAGAATTGGTATACCGAGCAGATACAATGAAACGAGTGAAGAAGGTCCTTGTCTCTGCTCTTCAAGCGGTAAAGTTGCTAGAAAGTGGATGTCAGGGTTACTTAGCATCAATACTTGTTGTTGATGCAAGGATTAAACCTCTAGAAGAGGTAAAGGTGGTTAAAGAGTTTTCCGACGTCTTCCCAGATGATCTGATGCATTTACCACCTGATAGAGAGTTGGAGTTTGCCATAGATTTGACTCCTGGAGCAGCTCCAGTATCTAAGGCTCCATACAGGATGGCACCAGCTGAATTGAAGGAGTTGCAGATGCAGTTGCAGGAACTATTGGAAAAAGGGTTTATTCGCCCAAGTGTTTCACCTTGGGGTGCCCCAGTGTTGTTTGTCAAGAAGAAAGATGGCAGCTTGCGTATGTGCATCGATTACTGGGAATTAAATAAGCTAACCATTAAGAACCGGTATCCATTGCCACGCATTGATGATTTATTTGATCAGTTGCAGGGAGCCAGGGTATTTTCAAAGATAGACCTTCGGTCAGGCTATTATCAGCTCAAGATAAAGAGCAGTGATATACCCAAAACAACATTTAGGACTCGATACGGTCACTATGAGTTCCTAATGTTATCTTTCGGGTTAACCAATGCACCGGCAGCATTTATGGATCTAATGAATCAAGTATCTCAGGATGTGCTCGATAAATGGGTAATTGTTTTTATTAACGACATCTTGATCTACTCCAAGACCGAAGAGGAGCACACTCAACACTTGAGAATGGTGTTACAGAGGTTGAGAGATCAACAGTTGTTTGCCCAGTACAGCAAGTGTGAATTCTGGCTTGAACAAGTGGGATTTCTGGGGCACGTAGTGTCTAAGGCCGGAATCGAAGTAGATCCTAAAAAGGTAAAAGCAGTAATGGAATGGGAAAGCCCCAAGAATGTTACTAAAATTAGAAGCTTCTTGGGTTTGGCTGGATATTACCCGCGCTTCATTGAGAATTTTGCTCGGATCTCAGCACCAATGACCAAGTTGACTAAAAAGGGTGTGAAATTCGATTGGGCAGAGGAATGTGAGAAGAGCTTCCAGGAATTGAAAGAAAGGTTGGTGACTGCCCCTGTGCTGACTATTCCTGAGGGCACAGGTGGAATGACAGTTTATACCGATGCTTCCAAAGTTGGTTTGGGTTGTGTTCTCATGCAATGCGGTAAGGTAATAGCGTATGCATCCCGACAACTAAAGGAGTATGAGAAGAATTACCCCACTCATGACTTGGAACTAGCTGCAGTCATTTTTGCCCTTAAGATCTGACGACATTATTTGTATGGGGAGAAGTGTGAGATATACAGTGATCACAAAAGCCTGAAGTACTTCTTCACCCAGAAGGATTTGAACATGAGACAGAGGAGATGGCTTGAACTCATAAAGGATTATGACTGCGATATTCAGTATCATCCCGGCAAGGCTAATGCAGTGGCAGATGCATTGAGTTGGAAGACACAGACTGTGTCGCTCTCATACTTAGCAGTCAGTCCCCCACTAGTGCAAGAGGCGATGCTAATGGATGAAACCCTCTTATATGAAGGGGCAACCTTAGAGCTTGAACCTCAACCAGAAAACCTTAAATGGTTGACTGTATCCTTGACGGCTCTACAGGTGCATCTGACAATTAGGCAAGAGGTGATAATGAAGCAACCTTTGGATCCTGAATTGCAGCAGATCAGAGTTAAGGTTCAAGATCAAACGATGAACGACCCAGATTTTGCTTTAGCCAGTGATGGGGCATTGATGTTTCGAGACAGATTGTGTGTACCCGATGATTTAAATATACAAGACAAGATAGTGCGAGAAGCACATAGCTCCGAGTACTCACTTCACCCAGGAAGTACCAAGATGTACAAAGACCTCAAACAAAGTTACTGGTGGCCAAGCATGAAAGTCACCATAGCTTTGTATGTGGCGACTTGTCTTACCTGCCAAAAAGTAAAAGCTAAGAGGCATCGACCTTATGGTACTCTTCAGCCACTCCCAGTACCAGAATGGAAGTGGGAAAGGATTACAATGGACTTCGTCACCGGACTACCAAGTACACCTAAGGGAATGGACGCGATATGGGTGATCGTGGATCGGCTTACCAAAACTGCTCATTTCTTTCCCATCAATACCAAGTTCTCCATGGCCAAATTAGCACAACTTTACATGGACAACATAATGCGCTTACATGGAGTGCCAGTGAGCATTGTTTCAGATAGGGATCCAAGGTTCACTTCCAGATTTTGGAAAAGCTTACAGCGTGCCTTGGGATCACAATTGAATTTGAGTACTGCTTTTCACCCATAGACGGATGGTCAGTCGGAGCGAACCATACAGATATTAGAAGACATGCTCAGGGCATGTGCAATGGAGATGAGTGGCAGTTGGAAAGAATATATACCCCTTATGGAGTTTGTATATAACAACAGTTACCAATCTACAATTGGGATGGCTCCGTATGAGGCGTTATATGGCAGAAAGTGCAGATTTCCTTTGTATTGGGATGAGGTAGGTGAACGTCGAATGTTAGGACCTGAAATGATACAAATGACTTGTGACAAAGTCGACGTTATTAGAGAACGGATTAAAGCAGCTCAGTCCCGTCAAAAGAGCTATGCGGACACCCGCAGAAAAGATATTGAATTTCAGCCAGGAGAAAAGGTATTTCTCAAGATCTCTCCTACTAAAGAGTTGCAAAGGTTTCACAGAAACGGGAAGTTGAGCCCAAGATACATTGGACCATTTGAGATCTTATCCCGGGTTGGCTCAGTAGCCTACATGCTTGCTCTGCCACCTTCACTTGGGGATGTTCACAATGTATTCCATGTGTCCATGCCGAAGAGATACGTGCATGATCCATCTCATGTACTACCCGTGGAACCAGAGTACCTAGAAGCTGATATGATCTATACAGAACAGCCAACTGAAATTTTGGATCGGAAGGTGAAAACCCTTCGCAACCGCTCCATTTCCTATGAAAAGGTGGGATGGGCTGATCATTCACTTGAAGAAGCATCTTGGGAGGTAGAGGACGAAATGCGAGCCAAGTACCCTCATCTTTTTTATCAACCAGGTATGCAATTTCGAGGATGAAATTTTTCAGAAGGGGGGTAATGTAATACCCTACTTCTTAAACCCAGTCAGATTATGCGGTTGACCCGGTTAAACCATGCAGGAACCGAACCAGAGGGAG
This sequence comes from Macadamia integrifolia, assembly GCF_013358625.1. Lineage (NCBI taxonomy): Eukaryota > Viridiplantae > Streptophyta > Magnoliopsida > Proteales > Proteaceae > Macadamia > Macadamia integrifolia. The sequence goes on along the minus strand of NW_024868316.1, from coordinate 14,726 downwards.
TTAGAGCGGGCTCCTTATGGACTATGATGGCAAGAGTGACCTTAAACATTGGCTGGCCCGACAAGTCCGAGCCAATGCCAGAAGAGACAGGAGTACCCAAGCCGTGTACATGCACCTACCATAAGGCCATGTACGGATAAAGTAGGTATTGTAGTCGTATATTAAGGTATAAACGTATACTACATCGTATGCCTGGGGGTGGGGTTCGCGCCGAGACCCGAACTCTGTCAAAATCCCAAGTTTTGGCCTCAGGTGGGCAGACAGGTGGGTGCACCCACCCACCTGAGTGACCCATCTATGTGCACTATTCACTTATTAGGAATTATATATATAGCATTTATGATTTTCTTTCCTTTTCATTTATGACACCCGTACGTTGGTGAGGATAGTAAAGAGGAGAGAGAAAAGAAAGGGAAGAAGAAAGGAAGAGAAGGAAGAGGAAGAAAAGAGGGGTTTCAGCGGCGCCGAAGCTTGATCTTCCCATTCCGGCGCCGGAAGAGTGATCTTCAACTCTAGATCTACATTTGGAGGTAAGCAAAGTCGGGTTCCTTAAACATTCACCATACCCAAGCTTAAACCCTTGATTCGAGTAGGGTTTCATGAGATCTTGTAAATCCCCTTTGAAATGATGAATCTAAGGTTTAATGGATGATTTATGTGTTGATCTTGAAGGATTTGAAGAGGTATTGACAAGGTGGAAGAAGCATTGTGGGTTTGAAGTGATTTGGAGGGTTTGAAGTTGTTCTTGAGCAAAGAAGGTAAGATGGTTTCCCATCCCTTGAATCTAACCTAGATCTAGGTTAGAACCATCCTATAAGACCTTGAAGGTGTGAAGAATGGGTTGGGAAAAGCCCCATTTGAATCCTCAAAGAATGGAGGAAGTTGAGAAGAAACAGTGTCTTTCCCGCCAAGACCGGTGGGTGGAACCGGTGGGCCCCTACCCGCCTGTGGGCACCCACCTGAGAAGGCAAGGGCCTTCGGGCACAACCGACGGGCCCAACCGGTGGGCTAACCGGTTGGCCACCCTGCCCGTCGATCTTAGCAAGGCCCCCTGCCCAACCGGCGGGCCAGACCGATGGGCCCCACCGGCGGGCCCCTACCCGCCGGTCCAAACCGATGGGTAGGACTGGTGGGCCAGACAACCCACCTGTTTGACCCACCTATGTGGCTCCGAAGGTGATCCTTATGTCCGATTGGACCCAAATCGGACGTGTGACCTTCTTTTAAAGTTCTAAACGTGATTTTTTCATCGAATCTCGTTAATATTGATTCTAAATGGTGAAGTACTAACCCCGCTCAATTATGTTAGGTCCACCAAATCCTACCCGTTTGGCACCAGATCTCACCCGTGCTGAACGAGAATCCTTGTACGCTACAGGTAAGTGGGGAGAGGACGTTTGGCCTTGTTTCAAGGCATTGTTTGGCATTCATTTAATTATATCTAGTCTAGTCATGCCATCATGAATATGCTATGTAGATTAGTCATTCCTCACATTGTTATGCATGTGTGCTATGCTTACTTTCTAAATGCCAATTGAATGAGATGTTTATATGTTGAATGTTGACATCATGGTGCATAATGCATTGATAGACTAGATGCCATAGTCGGCTTGGAGACGAGTGCATTGGTGGCCCATGGTATGGGACGCAGAGGCACTATGCAATCATACTATTGTCATATAGGAGTATGCGGTATTAGGATTTTCACCATCCCGTGCTATGACCCTTCCCAACAGGGGTCGAGGTGTTGGGTTACCATTTGGGGGGAAGCAGTGGTCGCGATTGTCGGGTCACTGTGACGGTTAGACATAACACCCGGTGGGTCATTAGAACAGTCGGCAACCCCGGTGGTATATTCAAGAGGGCCGATCGTACTGCTTTTAAATTGTTGGAGTCAGCACCTTTAATTTCAGTCATTTACTTTTCATTTGAGAGCCGATGGACAGCATTGTCTTTACTTTTTCGAGTACTCACGGTGGGCCTTCTCCGACAGCCCTATGGGCGTATCGCGGGATGGAGTTCACAGCTCGTACCTGGAGTATACGCGCACTGTGGTTGTAGTAGCACTAAACTGAAGACTTAGTAATGTTGCTTAGGTGGATGTGATTTAAAATGTATCGCATGGCATGTAGTGCATATGATTGTGTTTTGATGTGTGGACTGCTGTGTGGTCCATCTTACCACTTACTGAGCTAGTGAGCTCATCCCACAGGTACCCCCCTTTTTAGATGATTTTGTAGGTCATACATCTGAGGAGCACGGGGTGGGTCCCACAGTCAAGTTTCCTGAAGAGGACTGGTGGACCCCTGAGGAGTTAAAGCACGGCACTGATTGCTCGTGTGAGAGTTGTGCTGCGGGACCGCAGTTCTGAGGCCGTGCTGAGCTCTACTATGTGATGTCGAGCTGGGCTCAAACCTTGATGCCGAGCTGAGCTCTAGCCTTTGTTGCCTAGCCGAGCTATGTACTTTGATTATTTTGATGATTTCCTTTACATACTTGGTATATGAATTGTACTTTTATTGTGTAAATATCATGCCTTCGGGCCCACATGTATATATTATTGTATCACAATTCAGGTATCAAGTATTATGGGATTATTCACAGGTAAAACTTAGTCTTCTGCTGATCTGATGAGCTTGTATTAGTTGTGTATGCTGTGGTGGAATACAGTATCTGATGATCCTGGCAGGTTTGGGTTAACCGGTGTTAACCCAGTCACTGGCCCGATTCAGTGAGAACGGGGTGTGACAATATATGTTAGGGATGGGAGGAAGAAATGATAGAAAACAAATACGGAACGATTCATGAAGATCGATAAGCATGCACGAAAAACACTACAAAATACACGTTTTAGGCATACCTGAATCCATGGTTGAAGAATAGGAACTCCTCAATGTCTTCTTATATGCTCCTCGTACAACACGATCAATGTTGATCTGGTCTACCCTCTTTCCCTTTTGCTTTTGGTCGTTAGCCTCATTTAATGGGTCAGTGATAACTATATATAGGGGTGAGGGTAGGGACCAACCCTGCAATAAAATTAGGGTTTCCTCCCCATTAAGGAAACAATACCTTAGGTCCACACATAGTAATAAATATTTCATACCATTAAGGTGTGCTAATAAAATCCAATATCTCTATAGAGATCACTTACCAATATTATTGGATTCTTTCTGCTTACTCCATCTTTAGTCAATACCACTAAACCGATTTTGGAAACAAATCTTTGCTATGTTAGCCCACCTAATAGGAAATCTTACAATCTCCCACTTGGGCAGCATATGTCATAAGTTTTAGTTTTAAAATTTATTTAAAACGACTCTCCGATTTAGATAAACTGAATGTGGCCACAAACAAAACAGTGTCGAATGGCGTGCACCTTAAACCAAATGCCTTGGTCCGAATGAGAATTACAAACACCCAATCGTATTGATCATCACATCTAAAGCGATATGAGACCACACACGTCAAAGTGCTCATAACATCATCGACTTGGGTTGAACAGTATGAAAGTGTGGTATGAAAATAACATGTAATAGTGATCATCATGTCTATTTCCAAATTGGTCCTGGCTCGAAAACCATATGAGCCCTATGAGACAGATACCGAAGGTCTCATTAACTGCAAGCATCTCCTAAACGCTTAAGCTTCAATCAAAGAAGCTCATTGGGACTGGGTCCGGATGTCCCACAACACTAGCACTAGACCTCAATCAAACAAGGCTTTACTAGCGACTGAATGTGTGTGTATTGACTAGAACCTCAGATACCGAATGAGGTAAATACACCACATATAACCTCAATTTTCTGTAGGAGGCAAATAGATAAGTGTATACACAAACATATGGCCATAAAAATGCATATATATATATATATATATATTCTTGAGAACAATAATAATGCATCATATATATAAAATAAAACTGAAAGTCAAATGCAAGCATATTGAGCAAAACTCCCACTAATAAAATGCATCAAAAGAACTAACAAGTCACATATTAGTGACATGCTCTTGAAAGACTTTTGGAGTCAAGCCCTTAGTAAGAGGATTTGCAATCATGTTTTCTGTAGTAATCTGCTGCATTGTAATCTGTGACTCTTGAACTTTCTCTCTGACAAAAAAATACTTAATGTCAATGTGTTTAGAGCCTGAAGTACTTTTACTGTTATGAGAAAAACGTACCGTAGCGGAGTTGTCACAGAACATCCTCAATGGTTTAGATATAGAGTCAACAATCTGTAGCCATGAGATAAAATTCCTTAACCATAAAGCTTGAATAGTGGCTTCATAACACGCCACATACTCAGCTTGCATAGTTGAAGATGCAGTAAGTGTCTGCTTGACACTCTTCCAAGATATAGCCCCACCTGCCATCACAAAAACATATCCAAAAGTAGACTTGAGGTCATCTAGGCATCCAGCAAAATCTACGTCAGTGTAACCGACTACATTAAGTGAATTGGTTCTTCTATAAGTAAGCATAAAATCCTTATTGTCCTGCAAATATCTCGTGACTTTCTTAGCAGCTACCCAATGCGCTTCACCAGGGTTGCTCAAATATCTCCCAAGTACACTAACAACATAGCCAATGTCAGGCCGTGTACCAACTTGAGCATACATCAAACAACCAACAGCAGATGCATAAGGTATGTTCTTCATCTGATTGCACTCCAATTCTGTCTGTGGACATTGAGACTTGCCAAATTTGTCCTCTTTTACAACTAGAGCCTTACTAGGGGAACATGCTAACATATTAAACCTTTTTAATATCCTCTCAATGTAACCTTTCTGAGACAAACCAAGAACGCCACAAGACCTATCACGATGAATCTCAATGCCTAAAACATAAGAGGCCTCACCAAGATCCTTCATATCAAAGTGACTTGATAATAATCGTTTTATCTCATGCAAAAGATCAACATTATTGCTGGCAAGAAGAATATCATCAACATAAAGCACAAGGAAAATGAACTTACTCCCACTGATCTTCAGATAAATACACTGGTCCACAAGATTTTCTTTGAAACCACAAGAAGTGATAACTTCATCAAACTTAAGATACCACTATCTAAATGCCTGTTTCAAACCATAAATAGATTTCTTGAGTTTGCACACAAGGTGCTCTGTATCAGCTTGCCTGAAGCCAAGGGGTTATTACATGTAAACATCTTCTTCAAGATCTCCATTTAGGAAAGCTGTTTTGACATCCATCTGATGAAGTTCCAAATCAAAATGTGCTACTAAAGCCATGATGATTCTGAAAGAATCTTTTGTCGAGACTGGTGAGAATGTTTCCTTGTAATATATGCCCTCTCTCTGGCTGAATCCTTTTGCTACAAGTCTGGCCTTGTAACACTCAATTTCACCTTTAGAGTTCCGTTTGGTCTTAAAAATCCATTTACAACCAATCGATCTGCATCCTTTTGGTAATTCAACCAAATTCCAAACATCATTAACAGACATAGAATTCAATTCATCTTGCATGGCAAACATCCACATTGATGAATTGGGATCATTGGCAGCCTGGTCAAAACTGATTGGATCTGAATCCGAAGTAATATCAAACTCATGTTCTTGTAAATAAACAACATAGTCATCAGATATGGCAGGCCTACGAGTTCTCTCCGATTTTCTCAAGGGAACATCAGTAATAATATGGTCCTGAATCTCATCAACAACAGGGGGTGCAGGCTCAACCACTATAGGTTGCACAGGTTCGTGAGTGGGGACATTCTCTTGTTCAATGTGAGACTATAATACAGTAGACGGCAGTGTCACAGGCATAGGTACAAGAACATGTTCCTCCTCAAAAACAAAGTTACGTGGTTGAGCAGACTGAAAATCTAAATCATCCTCAAAGAAAACTGCCCGGTTTGATTCCACTACTCTAGTAGAATGTGTAGGACAATAGAATCTATATCCTCTTGATCTTTCAGAATAACCGATAAAATGACCACTAATGGTCCTTGGATCAAGCTTATTCATCTGAGGATTGTAAGGTCTCACCTCTGCAGCACATCCCCATATATGAAAATAAGATAAATTTGGCTTCTTACCAGTCCACAATTCATAGGGAGTTTTGGGAACAGACTTGCTAGGCACTTTATTCAAAATATATACTGTTGTTTTCAAAGCATCACCCTATAAGAAATCAGGTAAAGTTGAATTACTTATCATGCTTCTCACCATATCCATAAGGGTATGGTTTCTCCTTTCAGCCACCCCATTCTGCTCAGGTGAACCAGGCATAGTGTACTGAGCGTCAATACCACATTTTTGTAAGAATCTAGCAAATGGTCCAGGGTTACGCCCAATTTCATCATATCTACCATAAAACTCTCCACCTCGATCATATCTCACACTTTTTATCTTCTTTTCACTTTTAAGTTCTACCTCTGCTTTAAAAACTTTGAAAGCATCTAAGGATTCAGATTTTTCTTTAATAAGGTAAATAAAACCAAAACGGGAAAAATCATCTATGAAAGTAATAAAATATCTATATCCACCCATGGTAGTAGGAGTGAATGGACCACAAATATCAGTATGAATCAGCTCCAATGCTTCATCCTTCCTGGTTGCACTTTTCTTTTTAGCTCTAGTGTGTTTCCCCTTAATGCAATCGATACAAATTTCAAAATCTAAAAAATCCAATTGAGGAAGTGTACCATCCTTAATCAATCATTCTATTCTCTGTTTAGAAATATGTCCTAAACGTTTATGCCATAACATAGAAGAATTTTCATCCAATCTAGCACGTTTAGGATTTGTAACCACATAATTTATAACAGAAGAAGTGTTGGCATATTTGGAAGAACTAATATCCAAATCAAATTTATAAAGACCATCATATAACAAGGTAGATCCAACTATAAGAGAACCAGAATAGAGAGTAAGTTTTCCATTGTCAATATTAAAAGTGTAACCACAACTGTCAAGTTTAGATACCGAAACAAGTTTTCGTCTAAACGACGGTACATAAACCACATCATTCAAATTCAAAATAAAACCAGTGGATAAAAGTAATCTAACTACTCCTATAAATTCAACTTTGGTCTTCTCTCCATTTCCCATGTAGATCATCATCTCTCCCTCACTTGGTTTCCTCCTGCTTCTTAATTCCTGCAAACAATTAGTGATGTGAATAGTTGCTCCAGTATCAATCCACCACGAATCAGGGGAAACATCTACAAAATTGGATTCAAGACACACTAGAGCTAAAGATGTACCTTTCTTTTCAAGTTATTTCTTATAGCCATAGCAATCTGTCTTCATATGTCCATCCCTTTTGTAGAAGAAACATTTTCCCTTAAAAGCCTTAGTCTTTGGTTTCAGATTCTGATCGGTTTTCTGTTCTATTTTTCCTGATTTTTCTTGCTTGTTGCATTTCCAATTTTTCTTGAATTTTTTCTTACCCCCATTATTGGAAACAAAATAAGCAGAATTAAAATTTTCCTTCTTCTTTCTTTCCTCTTCCTGTACCAATATGGAAGTCATGTCCTCAAGACTCCACTCCAATTTTTGTGCATTATAGGAGGTCTTAAGAGTATCAAACGATGATGGAAGTGATTGCATAATTTGCCACACAAGGAAAGAATCAGATATCTTCACTTCCATCTCGCCCAACGTGGCAGCATAATTGGTCATTTTCATAATATGATCACGTACTCCACTTGTGCCATCATATCGAGTGGATAAGAAACACTCTAAATATGTTCCCTTCTCAGCCTTATCAAATTTGGTAAACTTTGTATTAACAGCTACAAGAAAATCCTTAACATTTTCTTTCGAAGGCACACTTTTCTTAATGGTCTTGTCCATAGTATGCTTCACAACAATCAGGCACAATCTGTTGGACTTCTCCCACTTTTCATAAAGTGCTTTTACAGTAGCTTCACTCTCAGTTGTGGGCTCGGGGGGTTTATCAGTTCTCAGGGCATAATCGAGTCTCATGATTGCAAGAGACACAGTAAGAGAGTCTATCCACTCCTCAAAATTGGAACCATTCAGGACTTTGATGGAAGATAATTGGAAAGTCATAGCTGACAATAATAATTACCAAAATTTTACCAAAACATACAATATGCAATAACCAAAAAAGCATATCAACATCCCAATAATATAATGAAAAACTGACTAATTAGGTTTTATTAATCAGATTTATCCCAACACCAATTTTAACAATTGTCTGAAAACATAAACTGGGAAAAGATCCAGCATTATTGGGGTCACACCTGTGGTGGCAAGATCGCCCAACATGCAGTGAAATCTTTCACATGTAAGGCGAGACGCCAAAAAAAAACACCATATTGTAGATTCCGTCACCTGTGGTGGCAAGACAAGAACCTCCAAAATAGTGAAGCTCAAAATGTCACCCTCACACCATCAAGCAAAATCGACCAAACGAAGACTCACCTGTGTTGGCAAGAGCACATCATTCGCCATATGGCTTTCTTGACTGCAATCTATCCGAATGGTCTATAGTGATTCCGCATCTTTAGGAATTAGCCCACTAAGTGGAAGCCTAGTCTTTAAAATTACGAAAACTCTATAGACCTAGATTGTAACTGTATGCCCATTATATTTTTAATAATTTTTCATCAAAGAATTAATAATAATGTGAAAAACAGAAGAAGAAATAAAAATTTTAATATATAAAATCATAAGTGTTCCTATTATGACATATCAGAACAACATCATGGGTTGCATAATAATTCCCTATTGTGACTGAATCAAATAGCACAATAATTAATATGAAATAACAAAATTATATATTTAATGTGCTAGTGACTAAACCAAATATCACAAAAAATAAATCTGTAAATAATTGTGCTTTATGATTCTGTTATGAGTTAACCAATTAAAACTCATGGCACCTTTTTATTTTATTTATTTATTATTTTTTAAACAACCAAACCGCACTTACTTTTGTCACTTTTTTTTTTATCAAAAAAATAAAAAAAAAAGCAAAAGCAAGTACGATTGCTTTTGTCACTTTTTTTTTATTAAAATCAAACAGTAAAAGCAAAAGCAAGTACGGTTGCTTTTGTCACTTTTTTTTTTTAAATAAAACTTTATAAGTTTTGTCCTTTAGTAATAATATATTACTTTTCTTGTTTCTTCAAAACAAAACGACTCGAGAAAAAGAAATTGATTTTTATTACTAGTGGTACAGTCGATCGATTTTTCATGAACGAAGCTCTGATACCATTGATAGAAAACAAATACGAAACGATTCATGAAGATCAATAAGCATACACGACAAACACTACAAAAAATACGTTTTAGACATACCTGAATCCATGGTTGAAGAATAAGAATTCCTCAATGTCTTCTTGTATGCTCCTCGTATAACACGATCAATGTTGGTCTGGTCTACCTTCTTTCCCTTTTGCTTTTGGTCGTTAGCCTCACTTAATGGGTCAGTGATAACTATATATAGGGGTGAGAGTAGGTACCAACCCTGTAATAAAATTAGGGTTCCCTCCCCATTAAGGAAACAATACCTTAGGTCCACACATAGTAATAAATATTTCATACCATTAAGGTGTGCTAATAAAATCCAATATCTCCATAAAGATCACTTACCAATAATATTAGATTCTTTCTGCTTACTCCATCTTTAGTCAACACCATTAAATCGATTTTGAAAACAAATCTTTGACTATACTAACTCTTTCTCTTTAACGTTACTCTCGCTCTCACACTCTTTCTCTTTTTCAAGGAGGAAAGCTACCCTCGAAGCGAACTAACGTCCCGTTCTTATTTGTCACATAACAGCGCTCCATTCCCGTTTCTAGCAACCCTTCTCTGTCCCTAGTCCCCCAAGAGTCCTCCACCACCACTGAGAGTGAAAGAAAATCTCCTAATCCCAGAATTTCTAAAGTTCTAAGACCAGACCAGAGAATCTTCTATGTCTGCATCACTGCTCGGCTCTCGAATCATTCCGGGAACAACCAACAATTGCAGGTGCCATCACCGCAAGAGCTACAACAGCAAAACCATAATGTCCGCCTGCGTCGACAACTCCTGCTACGATTCTGATTGGACCCAGGTCGTCGATCGTTTTCTAAACAATTACATTAACTTCTCCAGACCCAATTTCCCCGATCTCGTCACTTGTTCTCCTCTCACTCGTCAAGAACAGAACACCTCTGCCTTCGTCGACGGTGGTGAGGACAGGGATGATCAGATGTGGTTGAAGGTCCGAGAAGAAGCTCAGGGCGATGTGGAGCAGGAACGCATCTAGTCTGGCTACTATTTCTTCTTGATTTCCATTTCTGCTGGACACTTACTGATCTTGGAGCCTATTAAACTCTAATTTACTCATACCTCTTTCTATTGTCATCTTTGGTAGTTTCTAGTGGGAGAGAAGAGATCGGAAGAGAAGAGTTGCAGGATAGGTTAGAGGAGAAATCTCAGATGGGTAAGGACATGGTGCTCGGGTATGGGTTAGTAGTGAAGATGGGTGGCTTTTTATGGGGGAAAGGATGACAGCCGTTGGATCCAGTATGTACATGTGTCAAATGTTCAGGTAGATATGGCAAGACGTGCGATTAGGATAAGGAGAGGAGCCGGATCCACCGATATGAAGAACCTTGCCTCTCCCTCACGTTAGGGAAAGTACTCAACCGCCCAGTCGGAGGTGCCTAGTGAGATCACGACAACGGTGGAATTAAACAAAAGTGTTGCTCACTCAATATACCTAGACCAAGACCAAGTCCAAGAACAAAGCCAAAATCAAAACCAAAACCAAATAATGTTGTGTCATGAGTCATGGGTCTCTCTCGAGCTCGTACGGCTTAGATCGATTGAGCCCAATCATTTAATCATTGACACAGTTTGCATTTATTATTAAACGTATTGGGGTTCAGGCCTGGCCCGTTTATAAAACAAGTAGTATACGGTGTAAGGCCTAAGCCCAACAGATGCCTGACTAGTTTGGCCTATTTACAAGCTTGACACGTTTAGTCTGACTATATATATGTATATTTTGATTTTTTTTTAGCTAGAATAAAGTATATATTGAAATTTTTTTTATTAATTATTAAATGTAATTAATTGTAATATCTTTTTTAAATGGTTGATTTAATAAAATATATTAAAGTATCTAAAATCTAAGATAATTAAAGATTATTTGAGACTTCTATTGATATCTTATTTAATGTTCAATTATAGTCCAATTAGAAAAAGATTAGTTAAAATATGTAACCCAACCAAGTCTGATCAAAAGTGAGACAAATAGGTCACGATTCAAGTATATACATCGGATCAAAACCAACCCGGCCCAATCGATTGACAGCCCCACTTGACTAGACCTTTTTCTAATCCCTTTCTCTTACGAATAAACAGGGAAAACGTGTTAAGAAAAAAAAAATTTTAAACCACGTGTTAAATACTGCAAGGCAAGTACTGTCCTGCTCATAAAGAGAGCAAAAGTCATCTTGAAGTCTGAATGTGCTTTATCCAGCCAAGCAAATTTATAGGCAGTAAAACTCTATTCCCCCATCTCGACGTCCCTTATCTCTGATGCTAATTATGAAATTCTACTTTACTTAAAAGGAAAATCTCCCAATTTGATTGATTTATATATCTCTGTCTCAGTCTCTCAGGTAGGTTAGGTAGCGAACTTTAATTACTTGCTATAACTATCCATCAATCCACTAAACTGAGCATAGCTAGCTACCAGAGGCTACCACTAGACGCGTCTTTCCAGCCTGGATCGCCACATTTTATTCCTTTCTCCCTTCTCTCTGTTTCTCTGGCTTTCACATCTTCTGCTCTCATCTCTTCATTGCAGCTACGCTCCCATTGTCCGCTTACAATGACGCCACACTCACGATTTCATCTACTGCTTCTACTCCCCCTTCTCTTCTCCACCAGGAACGGCTGCGCCGCCTCCTCCCCCACAACCAAATGTTCGTCTCAGGCGACCTTCCCCCGAGAGCTACCAGCATTTAGAGAAGCCCCAGCCTTCAGAAACGGCATTCAATGTCCAAAGGTGGTCTGGCCATCTTTAGATAGACGATCTCATCACATTCACAAGCCATCGATCATCCACATCGCCATGACCCTCGACACCACTTACCTCAGAGGCTCCGTCGCCGGAATCCTCTCAGTCCTTCAACATGCTTCCTGCCCAGAAAACATCGTCTTCCACTTCCTCGTCTCCCACCGTAGAGCAGAGCTCCGCCGCACCATCTTCACCACATTCCCTTACCTAACCTTTCATCTCTACTCCTTTGACACCAACCTCGTTAAAGGCAAGATCTCGTCTTCGATTCGTCGAGCACTCGATCAACCCCTAAACTACGCTAGAATCTACTTAGCCGATCTCCTTCCCTTCAGTGTACATCGAATCATCTACTTCGATTCCGATCTGATCGTCGTCGACGACGTCGCTAAGCTTTGGGGAATCGATTTGGGTACTCACGTTTTGGGGGCACCGGAATACTGCCACGCTAATTTCACCAATTACTTCACTGAAAACTTCTGGTCTAATCCGCTTTTCTCGAGAGCCTTCCATGGTCGTGATCCTTGTTACTTCAACACAGGTGTGATGGTTATCGATGTGTGGAGGTGGAGACAAGGGAGATTCACAGAGAAGCTTGAATCGTGGATGACGATACAGAAGAGGCATAGAATATATGAGCTTGGGTCATTGCCTCCATTCTTGCTTGTTTTCGCTGGAGATGTTAAGGGAGTTGAGCACAGGTGGAATCAACACGGGCTTGGAGGGGATAACTTGGAAGGGTTATGCAGGGATCTTCATCCTGGGCCGGTGAGTTTGCTGCATTGGAGTGGGAAGGGAAAGCCATGGCTGAGAATAGATTCACGGCGTCCATGTCCATTGGATAACTTATGGGTACCTTACGATCTGTATCGCCACTCCTCTCTGTTATCGGATAGCTAGCTAAATCAGAGCTTTGATGGTGATTCATAAAATGTTAATTGTTCTGTAAATAAGATATGAGATCGAGATGGTCCGAGGACTGAGGATGAAGATCAGATCATGAGAGAGAAAATAATTGAGATAGACGGAACAGGAAGGAAAGTGTGATCTGGTTTGGTAAAGACGGTGGAATTATGGTCCTGAAAAAAGGGTTAATGGTCATGAACTCATGATTCTGTTGGGAAGGATACTTAGTCCAAACAAGTCTTCATTCTTTTAGTTCAGTAGGATTTCATTTTGGGTAAAACCTCACTTTTGGGGATAATTGGGATTTTTTTGTGGAAATTTGAAAAGGGTGGCTAGGAGGTGGGGGAGGCTGATTTGAGGTTTTTAGTCATGGACTCTAAATTTTAAGGGTGTATACTTGTCAAATATTATTATAAAGAGAAAGATGCCTTCATATCTTGACTTTACACCTCGTAATGCGCGGTTCTTATACAATGCGCTGTTCTTATGCAGAGAAGGATGTGACCACATCTTCAAAACGCTATTTCTTATAAAGAGAAAGACGGTTTGGTGGACGCAAAATGATTTGGATCATCTTATCCATAGGGTTGATATTTATTCACAAACAATTAATGGAAAAAGTTTTGATCATTATTTAAAACCCTACAAGTGCAACGCCTTCACATGATTTTATTCATTTCGCAATGAGTCATTGTACACGTATAATTTTATGTTTTTTTGGATCCTAGCTCCTCCAAACTTGTCAGAGTTTACATAAAACCCTAATCACTATTCATTACACCCTTTCACTCAAATGGGTGGAGTGGAGAGAGAGAGAGAGAGAGAGAGAGAGAGAGAGAGAGAGTAAAACAATTCTTCTCTTGCGGGTGAGTCTTTTTTAAAATAAGAGACTTATCAACTCAAATCTTATCTCAATGATAAAATCAAATCTTATCTCAATGATAAAATCAAATCTTATCTTAAGGATAATATCTTACGTAGAGGAAAATAAATATTAAGAAAAAAAATCTATTTTCTAACAATCTCCTTCATCCTAATATGAGATTCATCTCATAAAAAGATCCAAAATCTCAAATCACGAAAAATAATTCATGACTATTAAAACACTATATATATGGTTTGGACTTATAGAAAAGAGGTAGGATCCCATTGGGATTCTACTTAGCATGTTATATGTCTTAATTATATTTCATTCATAATACAGGTTAACCAACACATATGCTACCAAATAGATGTAATAATCAATGCTCAATTTGAATAGATTATTACTCATTAGTCCCTTCACCGAATAATATCATATTATAGACTATAGGGTATGCGTATACTGTCATATCCCAGTCTATAGAAAAATGATTTTTCAGAGATTGTGTAATTCCGATTAGATCAAAGAAAACATTTGCTAAAAAATTTACGAAAATAAATATTAATTAATAATATTAATTTTAAAAACTTTGTAAATAATTTACAAAAATACCATCGATACCAGATTTATGTCCAATCAAGAACATACATTCTCTCTCTTTGATGTTCTTTCAATAATGGTAGTGGATTCCATGTTGAACATCTCTTTCGAATACGACCAAATATAGTGAATCCAATACACCAATATATTGTTAATTAAAAAGACATCAATTGTTGATGTGTCAAAACTTGCAATATGTAATATCATTGATAAAGAACCCTTAAGTCAAAAGACCGATCATACACTACCCCCGAGAATTTCGTTCCAAATCAACTGACAGTAACACACATGAAATTCTGGTATGATCCGGTTCAATATACACACAATATGTACATTCGCACTTGTGCC
>NW_024868315.1:195136-197046 GCF_013358625.1 Macadamia integrifolia | reverse complement strand
AAAAAAAAAAATAATGGAATCTTGAAAAATCCTAATATATATATATATATATATATATATTTTTGGGTAAAGTAAAAATCCTAATATTTAGAACATGTAGCTGCTTACACTACTATAAACAAGAGATATGAGAATTTAGTAGTTCTGATAAAGATGAAGTGAGAAATGATCTAAAGTAAACTAAGACAAAATGGAGATTTGGGTGAATACCAACAAATAAATTTAAATAAATTGGAGACTCTTGGAAGTATGTCCATACCGGGACAGAAATAGAGGTTGGGAATTTACCTTAAGATATGCTGTGACCCACCCTAAAGTTGGGTATGTGTATATAAATATAATTGTAAAATGGAAGTAAAAGAAGATGGGATAAAAGTACAGACTTGAAGAATCGAAATGCCTTTCCTTTCTTACATTCAAAGTAGGGGTGTCAATTCGTGGCCTGACCCGACGAAACCGATCGGAACCGACCGTTTATAGCCCGACCCGGCCCGACCCATTTATTAAATGTGTCGGGCTTGAGCCCGGCCCGTTTATAAATGGTCGGTCTCAGTTCTGATACTTGGACCATCGGGTACCCGACCGAGACTGACCAATTAATACCCGACCGAGATCGGTCTATTTTGCACCGGCCTGGCCCGGCCCGGTTGTAAGATACCTATTTTACCCCCATATGAAAGAGTTAAAACTTAAAAGTAAAAAATAAACAAAGAAACCAAAAACCCTCCCTCGGTCTTCAACCTTCCTCTTCGTCGAGTCTTCGTTTAACACTGCGGCGACTACGCCGCGACCACCGCTGTGGTTATTCTCCGTTGTCGTCAATTCACCACTCGCCAAGCCCAAGTCGGTCTTCAACCTTCCTCTTCGAGTCTTCGTTTGACATTGCGGTGACTGCGCCGCGACCACCGCTGTGGTTCTCCATTCTCTGTTGTCGCCGATTCCCCAGTCGCCAAGCCCAAGTCGGTCTTCAACCTTCCTCTTCGAGTCTTCGTTTGACACTACAACGACTACGCTGTGATCGCCGCTGTGGTTCTCCATTCTCCGTTGTTGCCGATTCGCCAGTCGCCTTCATTTCTAGGTACGTTTCTACTTGGAACTTCCATTTTCATTACCCTATTCCTTGATTTTGCTATTTTTGTATCTATATAAAACCGATATTGCTTAAATGAAAAGATCGACTAACCTTTCTAGACCCAATCTTGATCTCCTGCCGTCGCCACCTGTTGAGTCCTCTCCCATCGTCCGGGGTTGTTCTCAGGGTATATTTGCACCTATTGCTTGCATTGAGACTCGAGACTCGAGAGAGAGGGTTATGGACTCCGTCCAAGAGTTCAGTCTGAAGGATTTCAATGAGTGTTAAACAAAATAGAATGAAGTACTGAAGCTAAATCCTATTTCACAACTAAGTACTCATATGTCATGTTCATGGCAAGGGCAATGAGAGATGTCCTCCCACCATTACGATACAATTTGAAAGGGGAAGCTAACTAACTACATTAGGTTAGGTTGCCATCTTCTAGATTGACAAACTAGAGAATGGAAGGGTTCATCTTGTGGTTCTGCTTACTTGCTCATCAGTAAAGATTGTATCAATCAAATTGTTTAGATTGCTGATTTTAAGTGAATATGGTAGGGGACAACATACCTTCAATGTCACAATACCATGCTAATTCGCGCGTTTGGGAACTCCCAGCTCCAAACATATACAAGCATAAAGACCAAAGAAATTCCCCTGAAGGGAGACCACAGAAGTGGAACAGCAGCAAGCACTTGCAACATAGGCTAGTCTTGGTTACTCTAGTCATTGCCCTATGAGTGAAAGAAACAGTAATAACCTACAGTAATGAAACTCAGATGATTACGCAATGTGTTTGGATTTACCAGTAGGGAAAGTGCTCCAAAGATCATCA
>NW_024868315.1:0-195116 GCF_013358625.1 Macadamia integrifolia | reverse complement strand
ATAAATACTACTTGTTCATCTTTTACTATTTAAACAGCTGTTTGTTAAGGCCATGACCTTGAGATCGGGACAGCAGTATATTACCTTGATTATGTATGTATTAAAACTATATAAAGGCAAGGAGAGCTCCTCATATACAAGCTAACTCGCGCATTTGGGAAATCCCGGCTCCAAACATATACAAGCATAAAGACCAAAGAAATTCCCCTGAAGGCAGACCACAGAAGTGGAACAGCAACAAGCACCTGCAAGGCTGCAACATGGGCAAGTCTGCTGTCCTTTTGTCAAAAGGTCCCTTCTCCAGTAAAACACCATACTCCAAGTGAAATATGAAAAGGAGAAGAAGGGAAAGAAATTAAAACCTACTAACCTCTCTGCTCCTTGCGGCTGCATTCGAGTTCCAAAATGTTTGTTCTTTTATTTAATTATTTATGTTTTCCTTTTAAGTAACAAATATTCTTGTTTGACCATGGATTCCAATTTTCTTTCAGTGTGGAATGCTTGCTTATTACATTTGTTACAGATCATCAAGCAAATGTTAAACTCTTACAAATCTTTATTATTGATTTATTTTTTACTGAATAAATGTTAAGTCTTATTAACCTGAATTTGAACAATATTGTTTTATTTTGAGGGAGATTCAATTTATATTTATTATTTTGCAGTCTATTGTTGTTTTATTCAGTTGATTTGCATAATGTCAAATCAAAAAGATCAAGAAGTTCAGATGTCTGTTAATGAAGTAAACAGAGGGAATGGTTTTAGTCCGTCTAGTTCAAGAATTGCATCTGATCACAATACTGGACCAGTTGTTTCATCTGCTACAGTTAGTACTTTACCAAGAAATAGGAGAAAAACTTCTAAAGTTTGGAAAGAGTTTATTAATATCCCTAAAGACAAAAACCCCGATGGAAGATAGAGAGCAAAATGCAAGGCTTGTGGGAATATGTATTTGGCTGACTCATCTATCAATGGCACTGGCAGTTTGAGGAGACATCTTAAGTCTTGCCTCAAACGTAACAATAAGGATGTTACTCAAATGTTATTGGGTGGAGGTGATGGGAATATGGCACTGAAAACTAAGAGGATTGATGTAGATGTAATTCAAGATATGATTACCACACTTATTGTCAGACATGAGTTGCCCTTGGTATTTGTCGAGTATGAAGAGTTTAGGGCTTTGATTTCTTATCTTTACCCACAATTTAGTCCTATTAGTAGGAATACCCAAATGGCTGATATTTTGAAGTTGCATACTAGAGAAAGCAAGAGGATAAAGGATTTTTTGAGTTCCTTCAATGGTAGAATGTCATTGACTACTGATTTGTGGACTTCTGTAACCACTGACTCCTATATTTCTCTCACTTGTCATTATATTGACACAAAATGGGTACTACATAAACAATTATTGAAATTTTGCATCATGCCATCCCGACACACAGGAGCTAATATATGTGAAATTGCTTCAAATATGTTGTTGGATTGGGGCATAGAGAAGAAATTGTTCTCTATTACATTAGATAATGCCGGTGCTAACCTTTGTTTTATTGAGCACTTGAAAAAAAGTTTGGTATTAAAGAAGGCATTGTTGTGTAGTGGTGAGTTTTTTCACAACAGATGTTGTGCTCATATATTGAACCTAATTGTACAAGATGGTTTGAAGTGCATTGATGAATCTGTACATTTTGTTCGATCGAGTGTAGCATATGTGAAGGCATCTCAAGCAAGGAAAGTAAAGTTTCTTGAATGCTGCAAACAATTGGATATACCAAGTCAGAAAGGGTTGCATGGGGATGTTTCCACAAGGTGGAACTCGACTTATCACATGCTTGATTCTGCCATTGTCTATCAGACTGCATTTCAACAACTAGAGTTGGTGGATAAAAATTTTAAAGTGTGTCCAAGCAATGAGGATTGGAAAAAGATTGAACACTTATGTTCCTTTTTGAAGCCTTTTAATGACATTACTGAATTATTGTCTGGATCAAAGTACCCAACAGCAAATTTGTATTTTCATAATGTATGGAAAATACATTTGTCTTTGTTAAAAACGATAAATCAGGGAGAAGACTATGTGAAAAAGATGGCACAAGAAATGAAAAAGAAGTTTGATAAGTATTGGGACTCATATAGCATCATTTTAGCTATTGCTGTTGTATTTGATCCTCGTTACAAGCTAATCTTTGTTAGGTATGCTTTTGATAAGATATACAGTTTGGATTCAACAGCAATGAAAAAGTTTAATCTTGTGAAATCGACCTTAGCACGACTCTTTGAAGAGTACCGGTGCATGGAGATAAATGAGGAAGAGAGGGGATTTCAATCACATGCTATTGAGGACAATACAGTTGGAGATGTTTTAGATTGGGAGGTATAAATCATTATGTTTTTTTTTTTGGTTGTTTAAAACATATATTTTAATTCAATATATTACATTATTCATTTTGATTATTTTGTTTTGTAGGAGCTATCTATGTATGAGAGTTCTACTACTACTGTAATACAAGATAAATCCGAATTAGATTTATATCTAGAAGAGCCAAGGATTAAAGATCCGATCAAGCATTATGATGTATTGGCCTTTTGGAAGTCACAAGGATCAAAGTATCGTGATCTTTTTCGGATGGCACGTGATGTGTTGGCTATTCCGGTATCAACTGTTGCTTCTGAATCAGCTTTTAGTGCTGGAGGTAGAGTTATTGACAAATACAGAAGTAAGCTATTGCCTACAAATGCTGAAGCGTTGATTTGCCTTTGAGATTGGATGTTCGGAGTAGACTTTAGAGGTAATTTCAAACTATGTAAATATACATTTTTCATCCGTTAAACAAATGTTGCTTCGTCGCATTTTTTTTGTCATAATCTTAACATCTTACATGTCCTCTTCTTCATTTTGTACACTTTTAAAGCTGAACCGGTTGATGATGCCAGTGATTTGGCTAATGCTTTGGGGAATGTGTTGTCTTTGGATGTGAGTGGTGATACTAATATTACAGTAGAACCTACACAAAGATCTTCTAATGCCTCTACTGCAGCTAATGTTTAGTCTGTTAGGTGAAATTCCACAGGTAATATCATTCTTGTTCTTTGATTATGACATATTCGATATCTTTTATCTTTACATTTACTAATGTTTATACTTCATCTATTTTCTATTAGGTGGGATTGATGTTGAAGCACTCCAGATTGGACGAAATCAGGATAATTTTGAGTCATGTAACTAAATATTTAACTTTGGGGATGTTTGGATACGAATTTAAGATTTTTTGTGATATTTCTAAATGTGTTAATTGTGGGATGTTTGGATAAGAATTTGAGACTTTTTATGATTCTAAATATTTTAATTGTGGGATGCTTGGACAGGATAAGGATTTAGGATTTTTTATGATGTTTCTAAATAATTTAATTATGAGGATGTTGGATCAATGCTTTGGATTTTTTGTGATGTTTTTAAATATGTGACTAGGAAGAGAGTAGGTTCCTTGCATCAATCAATACATTTATTGAGATCCATTTGTAGTTATGGGCAATCCCATATGAGAGCATTCTCATTGCATTTTCATCCAATCATCTCTTTCTTTAAAATTTTATTTTGCAAAATTAACCATGTTACTGTACATAGCATGGATTATGAAATGTCCAACCAGTTTAAAACAAATAAAAGAATAGCCACAACCAGATTTAGACAATGAAAAATAGGAAACCAAACCCCATCGTCCGTCACGGCGTTGTTGCTCAATAATATTAAAGAAGACCCGTTTAAAAACCGGTTACGCCCGTTTAACATTAAACATGTCCGTGGCCCGGTTAAGGCCCAACTAAAACCCGATTAAGGCTTGATTTTAATAGCCCGAGACCGACCGACCGAATATAAAGTGTACCATGCCCTCACTAACTAAGCCCGATTAGTTAAATGGGCAGACACGGTGCAACCTTTAAAAGTCTTCAAGCCCGATTAAGCCCGACCGAAACTGGACCGGCTTGATCGATTGACACCCCTAACTTTCGGGATCATTTTAGAATTCCACCATCTCTGAGAAAACATCTTCTGCAGTGGGTGCGGTGATGTGATGGTGTGGTGAGGATCAAATGGTGGAGACGATCTTGGGACACATGCTCGATTGCTTTCAACCATCCGATGTTCACCGCACCGCTGCACTCACCAACAGAGAATAACCCCATCTCCCCCGCCCCGCTCCAAAAAAAAAATTAGAGTTTAGAGCTGCCCTTTTATTTCCTTCTCTTTGTTCCATGCAAGTGGGAAGCTTAAGTTTTCTCACAACCTCCTTCCCCATCCTTTACATCCTTAGTTGGATTACATCCTCTTAAAAGAATGGGTAGTCATTTGAAATATTGCCACTTTTCATCAAAACTTGAAGTTCATTTTGTATAGCTCAAGCGAAGAAAACAGAAGCCATGATCTGCGACCACCCTATAGTTTTCCTTACATTAAATGCATTGGCTGATTTGCTAGGTGTTGTCAGGGATGTGTTCTATGTATCAGATATATTGATTTTCATTCGCTCTGATGTATGGAAAGCCTTCGACGACGTAAAATCCAGGGATCCCTTCATAGAGGGAGGAAGAGAGGGAGAGCCTTTGTTGGAGGCTCCGTAATGAGGACTAAATCGAAAACTTATTCTAGCTCTACTTCAGCCGGATTGTATTTCTTTGGTGATGGAAAATAATCTAGAAAATAACAAATCTGACTCACATCATATAAGATCTTCATTGCATAAACCATTTCCTAATTCTTAAATGGGAAAGGGTTCTTTGAACCTACTTCTCATGAAGTGTTTTTCTATTCATTTTTTTAGGGGGAGAGAAAAAATAAAATCATATGTTAGAGAGCGTAACAAATGCCTTCTAAAATTAATGGTTGTTCCTCTCAAGTACAATTAAAACCAAGTTTAAACTTTCATATATGGAGAATGTTTTCTTCCACCTATGTGGAGTAGGCTTCACCCACCATCTATGGTCATTGTTACTCATTTCTTCATTATATTAAGTGGTGGATAAATGCCCTCACCATTGTTACTGATACCCATCTCAAGATACAAACTCATAGGCAAGGAATTCTCCACATTTAACATGGGTGTGAGGAAACTATTTGCGGTAAGATAAAATCATCAATCACTTTCATATATTTCCAAGTAAAATCCATGTCAAAGAAAATAAAATATCAAATTTTGCTAACAAAATTCATGTTGTTGTCTTTTTTTTTTTTCTTTTTTTTTACATAAGAAAGACCACAAAAGAAAATGTTATGGGAAAATCAAATTTTTTTCCTTAATGGTGAGCACAATTTTTCTTTCAATTTCACCTACGTATATTTACGCACAATTTGAATCTAGAATCTTTCTTAGTAAACTTTTCAACATTTGGAGAGCACCCTAGTTGCTTTAGATGGATCACACATGGTTTATGTATCTATAGGCCTCAGGTGACCATGTCCATACATGGCTCTCACAAGTCACAACCATATGGTAGGAACTGCATAGTTTAAATGTAATTAAGATGATATTCTTATGTAGTTATTTCAAATAACTATGCCCTGTTAAAAAAATAGCAAATAAAATTCGAAAAAATCCTATAATGATATTTTACATCATATTTTATTGGGGTTTTTTTTTTTTCAACATTTAAAAATCTTCCAAACAATGGTCTTACATGAACACAAACAAAGCCTTTTAGGTAGGTAGTTCATAACTGACTTTATATATATATATATAGAGAGAGAGAGAGAGAGAGAGAGAGAGAGAGCCTCTTGTTGAGTGCTAGAAAAAAATGAAAAGTACATCCTCTCATGTGCCACAATAATCAAATGCCGACCATCCACATCCACATACAAAGAAATATGTTGGTCAGAGACCATCACCACAGTAAGAGGCGAAATAGATTCCTTCCAAAACAACCATATATTCGGTGCTTATGTGAAAAAACTACACCATAACCGAGAGAGTTAAAATATTTTTTTGGCACCGATTACACTCCACTTTGGGTTCCACTAGAAAAAGAAAATTAGGATTATTTGGACATACCAACAGACGCAACGACGCACCAGCATTGCCAACCCCCCTAATGTTCTAAAACAGGCACTTCATTGGGGTTATTTGTATTAGAAATTCTTATAGTACGGTGGCCAACAGCACCCTCAACCTAGGACTGGATAAGATCATCCACAACCCCTAGCTCCGATGCCTCCTCCCCTTCCCTAGTAGCTCCTTCAACTGAAGACTCTAGCACACTCTCTTTGGGACGAGCGTTTCTACTAGGGATATGATTGAATGGTATATAAAGGTTCTCATCAAAATCAGGTCTAGAAAGATCATGAAAAACTATCATTGTTCGACCATTATCGTAGCAAGCCATTGTAGGAGACCTAGTGACATCCTCCCCTTCATTCAACGTTGAAGTAGGAGACTCATCAGGATCAGGCAACAAAACCTCCAACAGCCTACCTTCCAAAAGACCCAATGATGGAAAATCTGTCTTAACAAACTCACAGCTCTGGTTCAGGTTAAGACCATCCGGACTACCAAGGCCTACAACCCCATATGTAGGATGCAAAAAACATGGGAACCACTGCACTCTCTATCACAATTTTTCATCCCCACCTTCTGTGTCAAATCATAGTGGGAATGATGAGGTAATGTGTGATTTGTTGATGAAGGGAATGATAGGGTAATGGGAACCACTGCACTCGCATGAGTGATCTCTGCGAGCAGCGATCTCAGGCGGCAACTCCGTCCTCTCCCTTTCGAGCCAAACCAACATTCTTCTTATCACTCTTCAATGGTCCCCAAAATGGTGGATTTGGGAGAAATATTCTAGCAGCTATGGAACCTCATTTTGAATATTTTTTGTCAACTCATTCATAATAAGCTTTGCACCCAAAAAAAAAAATCCATAACAAGCACAATCGAATAAAGGCTTAAAGCTGGCCTTGATGAAGCCTAATAGTAACTGAAAATTTGCTACCTTAACAGCCTTTGGTTCTCACACTAGTCACCACGTTAGTAAACATATTTTTAATAATATCCATTTATTTACTCGATACATTTCTCTTCTCTAGGACATGTCATTTTAACTCTCTAGGTACTCTGTCGTAGACCTTTTTTAAGTCAATAAAGATCATGTGGAGGTCCTTATTCGTAGCTTTATAGGTTTACTTGAGTCTCCTAAACAGGTAAATAATTTCTGTTGATGATCTCCCAGGCATAAAACCAAATTTGTTATTCAAGATAGCAATTTCTCTTCTCAAGTGGGCTTCAATAACCTTCTCTCAAAGCTTCATAGTGTGGGTTATACTTTTATGCCTCTCTAGTTATTGCAATCCTAAATATCTCCTTCATTTTTGTAGATGGGAGTTACCAAGTTTTTCCTCCACTCGTCTGGCAACTTTCTTGTACCCAGAATCTTGTTAACAAGGTTTGGTAACCATGATATCCCACTGAGGCCTAAACTCTTTTGGACTTCTATTGGGACTTCGTTTGGGCGTGGAGTCTTTTATGATTTTGTCTTTCTTAATATATCTTTAACCTCAACCACTTCAATCCTTCTCATATATCTATGACATGTGGTATCTCGATGAAGAATTCACTTTTCCGGTCTAGATCCACTCGAGATGTTTTCATTTACTAACTTGTAAATATAATCACCACATCTCTTCATAACGTATTTATCCTTTATTAGCACTCTACCATCTTCATCTTTGATACACTTGACATTCTCAAGATCTTTACTCGACATATATCTCATTTTAACAATCTAATATATAGCTTTTTCTCTAGCTTTAGCATTCATGTTATTGTATAGGTCATTATATTTCTTCAACCTTGTTTTCCCCATAATTTTTCTAGCTTTGTTTCTGACAGCAGTGTATCTTTTCTTATCATTTAATTCTTTAGTCCTTTGCCAAGTCTAAAAACAATCTTTCTTAAATTTGATGGCAGTCTGGACCTCCTCATGCCAATGCCAAGTATTTCTTGTGCTCGACAAGTACCTGTTGATTCTCCTAGGACCTTTTTTCACAACCTTCTTAATACATGTTGGCATCTCGTTCTACATAGCATTGGACTCCTTCACTATCATGGTTTTAGGGCATAGTATCTGAACAGGTATCGATCATCCCCAAAATTGTTACGGAATCAGATCTCTCGTATGAGACAGAAATACTCTTGCTTTACATTAAAAAAGAATTTGACATTTTTACCCCTAATCCATACCATTCAACGGATACGATATTGGCCAGGTATTAAGATCGAACACTTGCCAAACCGATACGAACTTCCCAATATGGGAGATCTGATAACGATACTTAGAACCATGCTCAGTGAATCATTTTCCTTGTCTGATCACTTTATCAGTAAAATTCAGGATTTCTCTTTTTAATCACCACCATCAAATTATCGGGCAATCCTATACCAATACTTAGAACCATGCTCATTGTTCCGTTTTCCTTGTTTGATTACTTTATAAGTAAAGAGATTCTGGACATCTCCTTTTGATCTTCACTATCCAATCTCAGGGCAAACAGGCTTCCTATCTAATGAATATGTGAACAGAAATCCAAAACACCACTCCGTGGAGCCTCTCCCATTTATTTAACACCCACCCATTAAATGCTAGATCCTCTGCCTTAGCTGGTTCTATGGTTCTTGATGGTATTTAAGGAAAAGCCAGAGCTTGAGAGCCCAAAAGAAACAGTGAATAACTAGTATATTCAACTTTACCATGATATGGTTACCGTTGTCTCAAATCTCAATGTTAATATCGGAACTAGAGGACTAATCCAGTCGGTCACTCATTTAATGCTTTTTAATGACTTTCGAAAGAAGAATTAATAATGACATGATTAGTATAAAAATCACAGATTTAAATATGATCAATAATATATCACGGAAATGCCCTGCTGCACAAGGGAAAAAAATCGTCTGCAATTCCAATCTCGTATAATTCCATAAAATACCACCTTCAGGGGGTGACACGTATATTGATACCAATGCAATAGTCCAGATCTGATTTAAATGTCTCTTCACTGATTTAAGGTTTTATTAGTTGTACCAGATCTGGACCATTGTATTGGTATCAATACACGTGTCATCCCCTAAAGATGGTATTTCACGAAATTGTACGAGATCGAAATTACAGACGATTTCAACCCGGTTCACAAGTGTACAGTCGAAGGTATAGAACCAATGGATTGATAGACAAGTGGCAAATTTTGATTGTACAATACACATCCTCTTCGCCTTGGTTTATTCCAAAAAGCCATGTTGCTTGCTTCTGTGTGTAGTGCGAAAAGTCATTAATAAACCAGTCTGGGTTGTTAAGATTTTGTTACGATTCAAATTTACAAAATCAAAATCCAAAGATATGACAATGGCATTAATGTCTGCGATTTTCTGTCTACAATTCAATGCTACTCTAAAATTGCTGATAACACACACTTTCTCTCTCATCGTCTAGTCATGTTGTAAGAAACAATCCTGTGGCTCTGCGGGTTTTCTCTATTCATTAATGACAAAGACCAAGATTTTTGAGGTTGGTTTCCATGTCTCCAAGAACCAGAGATTCCCTTTTTCTTCAATTTCCATATACCCATTTCTAATGGCGGGCTTCATTGGTTTCTGGTTCTAAGGTCTTTTTCTGCATTTCTTCATCTCTTTCTTAGAACCCATTACCTGTGTGTTGGGTGGACCATGTTTGGCTTCAAGAACTGTTTTCTTTAGTGGTGCGAAGTTTCCATGAAGATTTTTGAGTTGGGTTTTCTTCAAACTTGACTCTTTCTATTTTCAGAGGAACGAGAGAGATTTCAGATATGGAGGGTTACCTTTGCGAGATTACAGAAATAATTTATGAGCGGAAAATGACTTTCCTTGATATCTAACTTTTTTTTACAGAGATGGAAAAGAGTATGGCAACGGAAGGTGATGGTGTGCTCTTGGAAGTAGTTCTTGTCAAGAGCAGAAAACAGTCCAACAGAAGAGTTTTGAATGTTATTTGAAAGCTAAGATAGAGAGAACTCAGGAAAGTTAGAAAAAGTAGAAGAAGATGCCAACAGTTTGGCTTTCTCTAAAGAGATCTCTCCATTGCAAATCAGAGCCTTCAGATGTTCATGATCCAAAAGCTAGGAGCCATTTGAGTTCTATCTTGACCAAAAAATCAAGCAGGTCCGGCTGTTCAAGGTCCATTGCGAACCTAAAAGATGTTATCCATGGGAGCAAGAGACACTTGGAAAGGCCTCCAAGTTGCAGCCCAAGATCTATAGGGAGTAATGAATTCCTGAACCCAATAACCCATGAAGTGATTCTGAGCAATTCAAGGTGTGAGCTCAAGATAACCGGAATTGGGGGTTTTCATGAAGGTGGAGGCGGCGGCGGCGGCGGTGGTGGTGGTGGCGGCGACGAGTCAACTTTTGTTGGTACCCTTAGGCCTGGGACACCTGGTCCAGGAGGGCACCTTAACAGGCACTATTACAACCCTTCTTTTAAGAGCTCAGCTACACCTCCAAGGAAGTCTCCTAGTTTTTTCTCTGATAGAGAAAGCCCTGCATTTGGGGGTTCTGCCTTTTCTGGTGGTATTGGTGATGGTGGTGGTATTATTCATAGGGCTTCTCATGGGTCGTCTATGGTGACTTGCCATAGATGTGGAGAGCAGTTTGGGAAGTCGGAATCCTTAGAATCACATCATCTATCTAAGCATGCTGGTAAGATTGGATTCTTCTCATGTCTGATGTCTATTTTCAGCATCTTCTCCTTTCTTATAGCATCATTGATTCTGAAACTTGATATATGAACAAGGGATCAAAGCAAATGTCATCATATGCGGTGACAAGAAGTTAAACCCTTTAATTTTTATGTTTCATGGGTTCCTTTCTCTTTATCCAAATTAACCTCCCAATCTTCTCCCTCCAAACATTACTGTAGTTCTCTGTCTTGTGCTTCAGACCTGATGATTCAATATGTAAGAGTTTTCTCTGAATATAGATTGAACTCCTCTACTCCACAGTATCCAATTCCAACTTTGCTGTTTTATCTGTTTAAAATATAGTTTCCCTTATGAAACTTTTGTCAACTTGTTTCCTTGCCATGTGTGGTGGATCTTATTGTTGTTTTCCTTGTATTCCTAATCATTACCTCATTTCAATGTGAATTAGTGTCAAAATATTACTCAAAATTTTTTGCAATCCTCAATTTTCTTAGATACCCAATCCATGTCATTCAGATTTTTCAGTCATAGCCCTTCAATTTATTCTCATTTGCATGAAACTATGAAATCAGAAGTTCACCCAATATAATTGTGCAGAGGTTCTGTTTCGTTTACTCCTCATCTGCAAGTGTTGCACCAATTACCAAAGAAGCTTATCTCTTTCATTCTAGTTCATGACAGCTTCATATATCACACTCACTTCTTTCTCTTGTACAGTAACTGAACTTGTTGAAGGAGACTCATCTAGAAAGATAGTGGAGATCATTTGTCGTGCAAGCTGGTTAAAGTCTGAGAACAACTGCTGGCGGATTGAGAAGGTTTTGAAGGTCCACAACATGCAAAAGACCCTAGCTAGATTTGAAGAATACAGGGAGATGGTTAAAATTAAAGCCAGTAAACTCCCCAAGAAACACCCACGTTGCTTGGCTGATGGCAATGAGCTTTTGAGATTCTATGGCACTACTGTGGCATGTTCCCTTGGCATGAATGGCTCCTCCAATCTTTGTACTTCAGAGAAGTGCAGTGTGTGTAGGATTATAAGACATGGGTTCTCAACAAAGAAAGAACTCAAGGGAGGTATTGGTGTTTTCACAACTTCGACAAGTGGAAGAGCCTTTGAATCTATTGAACTCAATAAAGAAAACCCATTTATGAGGAAGGCTTTAGTTGTCTGTAGAGTGATTGCAGGAAGGGTTCATAGGCCTTTGGAGAACATCCAAGGACTAGCAGGCCAAACAGGGTTTGACTCATTAGCAGGGAAAGTTGGTCTTTATTCAAATATTGAGGAGCTCTATTTACTCAGCCCCAAAGCTCTTCTCCCTTGCTTTGTGGTAATCTGCAAACCGTGAAAGGTAAAAAAAAATTGTTACAAGTCACAGTTTCATATTTTTTTTAGTACTATATATCATTTGGTGCTTCAATTCTTCAACACTTCAAGTCATAGCAGAAAATATCTCTCCCTTAAACATTGTTCTTTTGTCACATATAAATGTCTTGGAGAATTCTAATGACTAGCTATGGTTCACCCTCAATTGACTCTATTATTTAGAGTCCTTGTCAAGTCGATCATTGTCGAGGAAAATGACACAAACTTGTAAACCATAGATATTGAAGGTCTTGAAAATGTCACCTACTCTTGACTTTCATGGCCAGGAAACTGTAGAAGGAAAAAGAGCAGAAGAGTTAATTAAATACACTAGAACTAGGGTTTGTATGACCAGAAAAAGTGAAAGTCATTCATCTCCTTAAGGGGAGGCCAATGGTTTAAGATAATAAGATTTTAAGTATGCCCATGTTCTTCAGTATAAATTGAGATAATTGTTTATTCCGAAATGGGACAGGTGCTTGAATTCTATATCACCAGGTCAGGCAGATTTAATATAGTCTCTTCTAGTCTTTACCTAACCAGCTAACCTCATTTACTGTCCTGTGCCAGGGGAGGCTTTTGTAGAGCCAAGAAATACATTAAAGACTAATGTCAGCCTCTCAGGTCCACCTCTCTCTCTCTCTCTCTCTCTCTCTCTCTCTCTCTATGTGCCTGTGTTTGTTTGTGACTTCATTGGTCCTTTTGAAAGAGTTTTCACTTTCACAGTTTCAGTAAATGCATGGGTTGTGTCCTCTTGCTGCACTGCAAATTCTGTTTGGGTCCTCTCCATGGATATGGTTACAATGTTTGTATAAAGGTCCCAGTGAGTTAATATTGGATGGGGATGGTGTGTGAGATATGATGAAACTGAGAAACTGAAGCCTTTTCACATGGCTGCGGCTTATGTTGGCCCTTGTTTTGTTCTTCGAAAATTTAGGAGTTCAAAGGTGCCGTGAAAAAGAGGGAAAACAAATTTGGAATTATAATTGTCCTGGATTTCAGCCCACACTGGAGTACTGGACACAACCAGTAACACTGTCGGATACTCGGATTAATCTCTTCTATACTGAGTTTGTATTCAAAACCCAAACCTGTTGAACTTTTTGGAAGAAATCTTTGAAGGAATCAAACCATAATCTACCTCACAAGTCACAAGTTTTGGAAGAAGAAAACAGAGGAAGTAAGAAACTGATACTGTTACTCATGATTCATCATCCTAGCTAAAATTGTAATTTAGTATTGGCTTAGAGTGTGAATATTACCTTCTTTATTCAATCAAGAACATAATAGAATTGCAAACGGGGTTGGTAGCCTAGTGGAAGGAAGTTCTTGCCCCATCACTGCTCGAGTCACCTGGTTGTGGGTTCGAGTAGGCATGGTCCACTATCACTCATTAGTCTTGCAGAAGTGTTGCTTGCATATGGGGGTGCTTCGGCTTGAGGTATGATCACTAACATGGAGCACCCTTTACTCTTTATCAAAAAAAAAAAAGACAATAGAATTGTGGGTAGAGCCATAGTTATTAAATTCTTGTTTCATATTATCTATCAATTATCATATGTATGTAACATACAAATGATATAAAAATTAAAATTTTAAATTTTAAAGATAAAAATATTATATTTAGTCTTTTTTTTTTTTCTAAGTTCGTTTTTTATTACTCAAATAATTGAATCAGAGAAAGAGAAATTGAAAGGGGGGACTGAGCACAAATTCAGCTAGACCCATGTCACCCACCATGCATGTTCATCTTAAAGACTAGAGAGAGAGTAATGGCCGTCAGACTTAGGCTCCGTTTGGTATCGTTTTAAAAAAGCGTTTTTGGAGTTTTTTCGTTCTATTGGAACGAAAAAACAGAATCTTCTATTTGGTGCACTTTTGGTTCGTTTCTGTTTTTTTGGAACAAAAAGTGAAAAAAAAAAAACTGAAAAAACGAGATTGGACGGAACTCCAAACTCCATTTGGAGTTCCGTCTTCCCAGTTTCGTTCCATTTTAAAAAAAAAAAAAAAAAATCCCCATAAAAATCTGAAATTTTGAAATATCATTTTTTCGTTTAAAATTTTCGTTTTGACACAGAAACTGAAATTTTCGTTTTTGACACGAAACGGTGTTTCTTGAATAGAAACGATACCAAACGGGCCCTTAGTCAAACCAAAATGGGGTGAAAGATTTTATTATTATTATTATTATTATTGTTATTATTATTATGATTATTATTATTTATTAATTAATTAATTAATTAATTTATTTATTTAGGTAGAACTGTAAGAGATTACCTTAGGAAAGATAAGTTTTGTCGGCTTTTGTTAAAAAAAGAAGAAAAGTAACATTAGGATAGTAAATGCATAATAATCACACTATTTTCTAAAGGCTTATTGACTTATTCAAGATAAAGTTTTTTTTTTTTTTTTTTTTTTACATGGGATTAAATTTGGGTATAATTCGCATAAAATTTGGTTCGGCCGAATTATTTGTGAATTTTAAAATAATCTATAAAATTCGAGAATTTTTTAGAATTTTTTATTTGATTCGGATTCAGACCGAATTATTCGTAAAATTCTGTTCGGCCGAATTATTCACGTTTAATTCGGAGAATTTTGGGGGAGGATTTTTCATCTAAGAATGTAGCCATTGCACTAGTGTAGGACCAATGAGAACACCTGTAAAAGCATCAATAGGCATACCTTGGGTCACTCACATGGGGTGTTTAGTGCTCTTCACTGCTTTCAGTGAACGTTGAATGGTTCTCATTTAACCCCGGTATGATACAGCCCATGCGGTTGTGAGGTCAGTATGGGCCTGTGGGATTAGTTAGGCCAAAGGCCTGGATAGTTAGTGAATAAAAGAGAGCACCGGTAAAAGCATCAATAGGGGTGGAATTTTTATCTTACATAAGTGGTAGGCCAGTTATTTTGTAGGGGCCTCAATAACCATGCTCTTGGATAGGCTCTTTTTACCCTAATCTTAACAAATTTGCACAACGGAGAAAGGATTTTGATTTGGAACAGACATCAAATAAAATATTGAGATAAAAAACAGGGTCTCCTGCCGCTTTAGGAATATTAAGAAATTAGTTATAGAAATTTGAAAGAAAAAGAAAAAAAGAAAACTGCCTGCTTGCATGTGTTTACACCTATAGACACTGGTGGATATGAAAAAAAACTGCATTGCAATCACCTTGCAAACGCAGCTTTAGACCAATTAACTTGGTTCAGGCTCCCAGCCCAGTCTGTTTGGATCTATAGACTCCATACCCAGCCAAAGTCCTTCACGGCTTAAATTATTGGACCCAAGCATAATCACTATACTAGCCCAGTTGCCCCAGCTTACTCACATTTTATATCTTGAGTCGAGACTTAAAAACCCCAATTGTAATTTGGCTAAACTTTTCCCATGTTAAGCTAGCATGGGGAGGGCGTAGTAGTTGAAGCTACCTTCTTAATGCAAATCTTTGCTTTTCAAGAATAGTTGGTGGAAGTTCTTTACTCCATGGACTTCCACATCTGGGCCCTGGGGCTTAGCTCAAAGGGTATCCACACCATAGTTGTGAAAACTGAAATGGCAAAAGATAAATAAATAAAATAATAGTAATAATAATAATCTTAGCATATTTGAAATGGTTTAGCATTCAAACAGGACAGTAAAAAATACCATCGAATATTTTAAAAGAAGTAAAAATGAAAATGAACAGTATGGGCTTTAAATGTTCATATTTGAAGAATACTACTCACCCCACCCCCCAAAAAAAAAAAAAAAAAAGGCATAAATTGTGAGACCAACTCATGTCTTATTAGTTAAATATTAGTATTTGATATACTAATTATAAGTTTATAAGACAATACATTAATTTTTATCATAAAATTTGAGTTTTTTTAAAAATATATGTTTTTTTTTTAAAGGTAAACACATGTTATTTATTTTGCATTTTTTAAGAGGTGAAAATCAATTATAAATACATAATAAATGACGGCCCAAAAAGAAAAAAAATGGAGTTTAAGACGTGGTTTTACTAACTATGATGCACACAGTTAGGTTAGAGGATTATTCACCTCTGGCTGAAAATAAACATACAATTATTTACATTACCTTGCAGTTTAGTTGATATTTTAAATCTACTTGCCTTACTTGATACCATAGTAGCTACTGAAATATCATATGACCTAGTTAGGTCACTGGAACTCCCAACCAAATCACAAAAGTGGGAAAAGATCCTATGTGGGATTTTAATAATTCAGAGTTTAGGTAAGCACTACTATAGAAAACATTGCCCTTACATATCTTATCCATCATTAAGTTGAGCAGGTAAACTAACTGGGTCTCCTATTGTTTTCCTTTTTGAGTGGTTTAAAACATAAAGATACTAGGGGTGTCAATTCTAGACCTGCATCGGTAGGCCTGGCAAAGAAAACCCGAAACTGGTCTGATCCATTTATTAAACATGTCAGATTCAAACACAAACTAAATACTATTTGGTCATTTCTAGTGTGAAATTCCTACCTGACAGTTGCCTGATTGAGACTGACAGATTAAGGGCGCCACTCAGTCAACATGATTCTTA
Source organism: Macadamia integrifolia (assembly GCF_013358625.1). Classification (NCBI taxonomy): domain Eukaryota; kingdom Viridiplantae; phylum Streptophyta; class Magnoliopsida; order Proteales; family Proteaceae; genus Macadamia; species Macadamia integrifolia. Next base: position 178,478 of record NW_024868315.1, on the reverse strand, counting down.
AGGCCATTCAGAGCCAATTTAGAACCCTTTTACTCAACTCAACATGTTTAAAGCCTATTTAGAAATAAATGGTTCATTGGCTTATTTAAGACTCATCTAAGGCCCATGTATCTTGATTACTGATAACCCGATTAAAGTCCAAAAACCAACCACAATTTTATAAAAGTGTCCATATATAAGATCAACTACATATTTGGGCAGTCACAGTGCCAGAGTAAAAAATGGCGAGGCCCAATTAGGTCTTACCAAGCATGACGGATTGACACCTCTAGAAGATCCAATGAAGTAAGGGGGATAAAATAGGAGTTTTGCTCTATGGCGGCATGCACTAGTTGCATAGAAACACAACTATAGTTTTTAGTAGTCCACTTGATAACATAGGGCAATAATGCCATTAAAGGTTGAGTTGGAAAGTGCTAATAACCTTTGTATCACCTGCTAGCCCACACAAATAGGAAACTTAAAAATAAATAAATAAATAAACCTACTATTCCACAAATACAAACTCTATAGAAACACAAAAATCCAATTATGTAGCAAAATATGAATTATTATCTCTTCCCCAAAAACAATGCTTGCATGCAAGAACTATATCCACAAAACATAGGGTTCTAAACTATAGAATCTAATGGAGGAGAGCATACCAAGGAATATGGAGAGAATGTTGTATTGCTTCATTATCATATAGTACCTCCACCCAAAAATATTACATGACGGGCCTATGGGCATTGAAATAATTATTCTCACCACCCAAGTCTATCAAAACATCTTATATAAAAAATCATAATCATTGGTTGGACATAAAATATCATTTTTAAGGATTCGTTTAACATAATTATTAATAAATATTAATATTTTAAAGTCTTTTACAAATTATTTATAAAACATGCCACCAAACTTAGAATACCTTTTCAATCATAATTTGTTTTCTCTTTTGATATTTTCCCAATACGTTGAATGGATTCTTTGTTGAACATGTCATTTTTCACAAATAAATATCTTAGATTTGATGTAGTGATATATAGTCAAGGGGGCGTCAATTGTTAGTACACCAAAACCGATTATATTCAACTGTAATGATAAGGATCTCTATGTTCTGAGGATTTCTTATGAACCATGATTGAAAATCTTGTTCTAATACAACTGAAAGTTATCCATACAAGGCTCTCAAGAAATCTACTTTAATATCGTACTATGATATAAAAGCAAAAAACGGCAAATCTTTCACTTGATTACTTTACCTTTCCTTTTATTTTTATGTTCAAATAATTTTATCTACTTCCCTTCTTTCTCTCAAACTCTCCCCACTCACTTTACTTTCCTACTCTCTCCCAATCTCTCTCCACTATCCTTTTGGCTCACTTCTCTTTCCTTCTCCCTCTGAATTTATCCCATTATCCACGATCCCCCCTCATTTCTATTGTTTTCTTTGAGTGAGAATCAAATGACAGAAAGCCAGAGTGATTCGAATAGAGACTCATTGAAGGACAAATTGTACTGCAATCAGAAGACCACAGCCAAACGTTGCCCATATTATATTTCCATTTGAGGCTACAACAATGCTTTGTATTGAAAACTGGTAAACATGTCTAAATTTTATAAGTACCCTATCAATTATGAGGTTTATCATAAAACCAAGGAAATCTCAGAATTGGAAGTAAAACTTGATATGAAGTTTAAAAAGCAGAAACAGATTATAAACTCAACAAAAATTTGGAGGAATTGGCCTGTAATAGCAACACGAAAAATAGGGCATTGGAGCTGCCAAAAAGCATGTATGTACTGATCTTATCTACCGAAACATGAACAAGAACATCTTGAATTACAGGTTCAATTTAAAAAAAAAAATCAAGTGAAAGCACCCTAGGCTCAAGGAATTGATCTTAGATTAGAAGAAATCCATCCTTATGCATCATGAATCCAGATGACTCAGAAGAAAGACAACTTCAAAGATTACTGATAAAATTTGTATGCATCCACTGACAAGGATTTTTAGCGTATATAAAACACTCCAGTACTAAAATATGAGCTTTATTTGCCAAAAAAATATATATATTGACTTTTAATAATTAACATAACTTTACCAACCACTAATAGAGTCAAAAGGATTAGGAAGGGATAATTTAATTAGGAACGTGAGTTGGGTTAGCCACCCAAATTTTCTCTTTCTCACAATTCTCTCTCTTAACTATGTCCTTATTGAACACACCTTTACCTTGAAATATCATTTCCTTCTCTCTCCACATTCTCGCACATCTCTCAGGTTTTACCTGATTGACATTTTAGGCAAAGTAGTATGATTACACAAGTCCTAAGAGCCATGAATCTCTTGACTCAAATATTAATCTTGCAGCTATTATCAAATTACATAGTTATCGAGCTATTTTTTTTTTTTTTGCTATATATATCCATATTTTTTTATGAGACTTCATCTTAATAAAAATATATGTCTCGATTTGCTCTAAAATAGTTGTTTTAAAGGATGAGTAACTCGCTTAATGAAGAAATCGTTTAAAAAAATTACAAGTAAGCTTATATCATTCAGATTTGTAATAGTTGTTGGACACTTGAAAAATAATTTAGATTTTCGAGTACAGGAAATAAATGAAAATACAAAGAAAGTGCAATTTTATCCATGTAAATACTCTTTAAAAAAAAAAATGTTGACCATGTACATGCATACTAAAAAAATATTTTACCACATGTGCATTTGCATATGTGTTTTTGCCAGTACATATACATGTACTTTGTTATTGGAATCATCATTCCTCAACAACACACAATACTCTAACCATATGAACAGAATGTTCGGCTCTATCTCTTGTTGCAAACAATTTAAAGTATAGACCTTAGGACAATCAAACATTCATTTATAACAATCGGAGTTAAATTATTTAAACTAATTAAATTGATTTTGATGGACACAAATCAAGCAATCCTCTCTATATCAATCCCACCATCTTCTTTTATATCAAATCATAGTTTGGGGTTCCTTGATATAGAGTTAGCTTTTAGGTCCCAAATAAGTTACTCTTATTGATCGGAGCACAACTGAAAAGTAATAAAAATAATTCTATTTTTAATTGAAACCTATTTCTATCCATTATGTTTTAATTGGGAATAGAATCAGCTTTTTGGTTCCAAAATTGAAAAATGTTCTTGGATCTAGACTTTGTTCCGGAACCATTATGAGACCTAGTTTTTATTCCAGAACCATTTTAAAATAATTTTACTATTCTATTATACCCTATAACAACTCCAAAATTGTTAAAGAATGGCTTTTAGTCCTAAATTTTGTTCTCTGACTTGTTGATGTGCAATTTTTATCCATATAACACATCTAAATGTATGTTTTGCGCGCGCGCAAACACACACATACACACACATAACCTAATGAGAAAAGCATGATAGGATTAAGTGGAAACCATCAAAATGATAAATTCAGTTCAATTGTATCTTTCTTGACAATAAATAAGACATTTTTCCAAAGGTGATGTCATCAAAATTTGCGGACAAATATGCACATATTTGAAAGGGACATTAAATTAGGGGATTTTTTTTTTTCAAAGGTGATTGAATTTTTTAAAGTTGATGTTCTTTTCACAATTAATGCAAGGAAATAAGAGGACCAGTGAATTCTTGTCCTGAATGATAGAGAGATAAATTTTACATTGCTAATATTACATGCTTCATGTTCTAAACTGAGCATGCATTATGTTGTCATTATTGTCCTAGCAGGATGGCTATTCCTTCTAGCTATTTGTCTTCCGACCTGATACTCACTGATGACAACTATCATATATTGGTGGAGGAATTGGAATTGTATTCAGGTCTCCTTGACTTAGACTTGGTACTTAGGCCCAAGCCTAGATGTCTCACATACACAAGTACCCTAGATGAGAAGACCAAGTTTAAGAAATGGGATAATGCACATAAAAAATGAATATTTTTTGTGAAAAAGGAAATTCTTCAAACCATATGCAGGAATGTAGAAATCAAAGATACTGCTAAAGAATTCCTAGATGCTACTAAGGCCATATTTGAACTTAACAAGAAATCTGAAACAAACACATTAATGACTAAGCTAATGAATGCAAAATATGATGGGAATGACAATGTTAGAGAATGCATTTTGGGCTTAGCTACTGATGCTACTAAGCTCAAAGATCTTGGAATAAAGATCAATGATGAGTTTGTTGTGCGTATTACACTAAATATCCTCCCTAATCAGTACAAGGTTATTCAGACTACCTATAATACATTGAGAGAAAGATAGATCCTAGGACTATTAGTTGTTTCATGGGTTATCCAAAATAATCGAAATGTTATAGGTTTTATTGTATTGTTATATAAATAGAATAATTAAGACTTGTCATGCCAAGCTTATTGAAGAAAATGAGCCTTTAGAACCCCGTAACCTAGTGTTTGAGGAAGCAAGTATTTATTTTTCCTACTGAAATAATTTACTAAAATTATTTTCGTTGATTTAGCTAAACTTGCTTTGCTAGAGCCTGCTGGTGATATGGTAGATGTGGTTCAAGATCTGCCAATTGAACTAGTTTTAACTCTTGATCCTATTTTAGCGCTTGTGCGAGAAGAGGGAGTGAGGAGATCTACTAGACCCCATAGGTCTACGATATTTTTCAGAGATCATCTCCACATATAGAAGCATTCCATACCTTTCTTGGTTGACCAAGAGGTCTCACAAATATAAATACATGATCTTCCCATGTTTTGGGGATCCCGTAACAATCCAAGCCTCCATTATTGATGAGATTCATGCACTGGAATCACGTATAGGAGTTGTTTTATTGTACTTCGCATCAATTCTGATTTTCACTAATAATACTCAGACCCACTCCTTTCCTTCTTTTGCTTAAGATCAACAAGAAGTATATTAACAAAAAAGAATGAGAAAATGGCCAAAGCCTCATAAGATACAAATTAACCAAAAAGAACCCTGTTCCTATTCCCCACCTTCGGCATTGCCATCAGTAGAGAATGGAATCAGGCCAAAAAAAAAATAATAATAATAATCACCCTATGGGCCTAGAAGCAATCACAAAAATCGAAATCTTGGTTTACCAGTTGCATCCCAATCAATATCATCTATAGAGAACCTTGGCGAAACATCCCATATAGCTGAAACTCTATTCTTTGCCGCATGCTTTGCTGGCCCATTAGCCACCGAATTTATCTCACGGTAGTATTATTGAATTTCCATTGGATCCTGTCTAAGAACTCAATAAGAGAGCCATTTCCGGAGGGAAACACCATGGAATTGATTTCCGAGAGATGTACCAAACCACTGCTTTGGAATCACACTCCACCTCTATCCAGGTAGAACCATGCTATATAACAATCTTGATTGCTTCAAAAAATGCAACAAACTCAGCCCAAAAGTTTGTTGCTATACCTTCAATGGAGCAGAAACAACAGACTGGGGAACCCAAGTGGTTCCTAAAAATTCCCCCAGCCCCTGCATAACCAAGATTGCCTACAGAATAACCATCAATATTAATTTTCAAGCAATCCACAGGAGGGCAAGATCAATGTAATTCCTTAATTTCTTTCACTTGGGAAGTAGCTCTTATCAAGCCCAAAGATGTTGATATCAAGAGATCCTTCAGTGACTTGATAGAGATCGGAGCCAAATAGGAGAGATCATATAAGCCATTGAAAGCAACTTTCACCACCAAACTAGGAATTCTGGCACAATTATCATATCGCCTGCGGCTCCCTTCCAACCATCAAACACCCTTCATGAAAGTTGTATACGAGTAAATCTTATTTCTTTTCTTTTTTACGATATCGTATTTCAAAGTTTTAGTGTCAAGTGACAACCCTTCTACTGAGCACAACTCACTATTGTCCCTAGTAGGATAGTAGTGATGTATAATCAGTTACATAGATTTTCATGTAGATTTGTACTAAAAAAATTTCTTAAAATTTGTATATTAGCATCTCATATATCTACTATATAAATCTCATAAATTTCTAATTTATTTTGATAGTTTTCTTGTATTTATTTCTTTGTAGGTCTGCCCAAATCTTGAGATTTTCACATTATGGAATCTTATATTGCAGGCCATCTGAAGGCATTTTTCTTAGGTTTTTTAGCAGAAATTCTCTTCAAAATTTTTTTTATCTCAATGTTTTATATCTAACATGATTTTCTGAGCCTTTTTTATGATTTTTACTTCATTTTCTACCAATAGTTTTTTCGTAGTTAATTCTCATTTTCAGCATATTTGCATGATTGTATTCAATATTTCATTACATTGTCATCTTATTTGTACATGAAATGATCCCCATCCTTATGTCAATAACATCATTCACGCCACATTATATAGGATGAATGTTAGTGGTAGCTTTTGTCTTGATTTCCCAATTCTCTAGCACCTTTACTTTACGTTCATTATACTAACCATGAAGAACAAGATCTCATTAATAATGGATGCCTCAGGGTAGAGATGAAGAGTCCAATAGAAAGAAAAATTTGAAATGCACACCCAAACATCAATAGCTTAATAGGGATTTGACCATGAATCATTATTGTTATGAGAAATGTACATTACTGAGGGAATCTGATTGATGCATTTGAGTGGAGGTGCACCTTGAAACATAAACTAGGGGGTTGTTAGGGATGTCTTCGGCTAGTGAGGACCTTCTGGTGGATAGGGATCGGGATACCGGCCATGACCCTAGAGGTGGCAGACCTCCTAATCAGGGAAGACAGCTGCGTCTGACGGATTTTTAGGAGCCTCATAAGTCGTCTTCCTCCGGATCGGAGGAGGTTGGTGGTAAAGACCCTATGAGAAAAGAGGTAGAAGCTGGTGGAGGTATTAGTCAAGAAAACTGTTGTCCAAATATCTTGAAGAGGACCTTCTCCACGGTTGTGGGAAGTGCTCTCCCTGATGTGGACCAATTGTTAGAGCCGATCCATGTAGGTTCTTTTACAAGGATTGTCATCCCACAAGATGCGTATGAAGAAAGACTGGACAGGTTTAAGTTTGCGCTTATTGGGAGGGCAAATTTCAGAACTTTGTCAATGAATGAAATTCGCAAGGACGTTGCTGAGGGGTGGAACTTGAAGGGAAGGATTGCGTTATCTCCTATGGGAAAGGGGCATATTTTATTTGGGTTTGAGCAAGAAGGGGACATGGCATCTATCTGGAGAAGGAATCAGATCAAGGTCAGGGGGCAATTCATTCGCTTTCAACGATGGAAACTTTATTTTGATGTCCATGTGGCAAACATCCCTACAAAACTAGTATGGATCAGATTTCCAAACCTTTCGCTAGAGTATTGGCACGAGAAAATTCTTCTTTCTATGGTAAGGGGGCAGGTAGGCCTGTGGCTCTAGATAGAAGAACTAGATCGGATGCAATGGGTAGCTATGCGAGAGTGCAGGTTGAAGTGGTGACAGGGGTCAAAAGGGTGGAAGAGATTCAGGTGGAGAGGAAGCAGCCAGGGTCGAGTGAAGTTCTTTTGTTCAAACAGACTATTGTATACGAAGACGGAATGACTAGATGTGGCTTTTGTAAAAAAAGTTGTTTATTCTCTGCCAGAGTGTAGAGAGAAGAATGCTGCTGATGCAAAAGAGAGAGAGTACCATGAGAAAGTAGCTCATGAGGAGGTGGCAATGGAGGATGCTAGCGTTTCTGGGCGGCGCTCGGTGGGAGGAGTAGTCGGGTCGACAACTATTCCAGTTGCCATTTCTGGGAGGAGCCCTTCCATTAGGAGAGAAAATTTGGTTGCCTTATTGGGATCTCATTCCAGGGAGAATATTCTCTCTCCTATGGAAAGAAATCATTTGATGGGAAACATATCTGTTCTCCTGCCTATTGAGAAGGATTCAGTGATGGAGATAAGCAAGGAAAGTATGGGTGATACTTATCGATCGACTAAGTCATAAATGGATCCCCTCAATGGATTTGGAGTGGGGCTGGACTATGGGTCAGATCATGACCCAATTATCAACTCTAGTGAGGCGATAGAGGAGGTTGAGCACTGGTAGGAAGAGGAAAAGGAGGATGAGCTGCAGGGCGATGATGGTCTTGGAAGGAGGCATATTGGGTCCTACACCAATAGGGGTCAGGGTGATGGTCGTGGCAGTGGTAGAAGCGCATACCAAAGGGATTCTCAGAATCATAAATCCAGGAGTTACCAGCAGTACATTGATGGGGCGATGGTAGTTTACCACGAGGATTTGGAGGAGGTGGACAGGGCGACGTGTGAGCTGGAGTGTGACATGGAGCAAAGGAGATAGCAGAAGGGGAAGACCGCTGCTTACCCTGAGTAGGCTTCTTGGAACTCTGATAGGTTGGCTCTTTTAAAGAAGTGAATATATAGGTTCTATTTTGGAACATCAGAGGGATAAAGAAGACGGTTGCAAGATTTGCCTTAGGCAAGATTTTGAGGGAGAGTGCTCCAGATGTAGTGTCACACCCCGTTCACACTATACCGGGCCAGTGACCGAGTTAACACCGGTTAACCCAAACCTGCCAGGATCATCAGATACTGTATTCCACCACAGCATACACACAACTAATATAAACTCATCAGATCAGCGGAAGACTAAGTTTTACCTGAGAATAATCCCATAATACTTGATACCCGGATAGTGATACAATAATTATATACATTTGGGCCCGAAGGCATGATATTTACACAATAAAAATAAAATTCAAATATCAAGTACATAAGGGAATCCACCAAAACAATCAGAGTACACAGCTCGGCTCGGTATCAAGGCTAGAGCTCAGCTCGACATCAAGGTTGAGCCCAGCTCGGCATCACATAGTAGAGTTCAGCTCGGCCTCAGAAGTGGAGCTCAGCACGGCCTCAAAGGTGGAGCTCAGCTCGGCCTCAGAACTGCTATCCCGCAGCACAGCTCTCGTACTAGCAGTAAGTGCCGTGTTCTAACTCCTCAGGGGTCCACCAGTCCTCTTCAGGAAACTCGACTGTGGGACCCACCCCATGCTCCTCAGATGTATGACCTACAAAATCATCTAAAAAGGGGTGTACACGTGGGATGAGCTCACTAGCTCAGTAAGTGGTAAGATGGACCACACAGCAGTCCACACATCAAAACACATCATATGCACTACATGCCATGCTATACATTTTAAATCACATCCACCTAAGCAACATTACTAAGTCCTTGGTTTTAGTGCTACTACAACCACAGTGCGCGTATACTCCGGATACGAGCCGCGAACTCCCTCCTGCGATACGCCCATAGGGCTGTCGGAGAAGGCCCACCGTGAGTACTCGGAAAAGTAAAGACAATGCCGTCCACCGGCTCTCAACAGAAATGTAAATGACTAAAAATAAAGGTGCTGACTCCAACAATTTAAAAGCAGTACGATTGGCCCTCTTGAATGTACCACCGGGGTTGCCGACGTCCTACATGACTCGTCGGGCGTAATGTCTAACCGCCACAGTGACCCGACACCTGCGACCACTGCTTCCCCTCAAATGATAACCCAACACCTTAACCCCTGTTGGGAAGGGTCGTAGCACGGGATGGTGAAAATCCTAATACCGCATGCTCCTATATGACAATAGTACGATTGCATAGTGCCTCCGTGTCCTATTCCACGGGCCACCAATGCACTCGTTTCCAAGTCAACTACAGCATCTAGTCTATCAATGCATCATGCACCATGATGTCCACATTCAACATATAAACATCTCATTCAATTGGCATTTAGAAAGTAAACATAGCACATATGCATAACAATGTGAGGAATGACTAAACTACATAGCATATTCATGATGGCATGATTAGACTAGATATAATTAAATGAATGCCAAACAATGCCTTCAAACAAGGCCAAACGTCATCTCCCCACTTACCTATAGCGTACAAGGATTTCCATTCGGTACGGGAGAGATCCGGTGCGAATCGGGTAGGATTTGGTGAACCTAACATAATTGAGTGGGGTTAGTACTTCACCATTTTAGGATCAAAATTAATGAAATCCGATGACAAAATCATGTTTAGAACGTCAAAAGAAGGTCACACGTCCGATTTGGGTCCAATCGGACGTAAGGATCACCCTCGGGGCCACACGGGTGGGTCAGACAGGTGGGCTGTCTGGCCCACCGGTCCTACCCACCGGTTGGGACAGGCGGGTAGGGGCCCACCGGTTCCACCCGCCGGTTGGGCCAGGGGCCCCTACTAGGACCGGCAGGTAGGATGGCCCGTCGGTTGGCCCACCGGTTGGCCCATCGGTTGGCCCACCGGTTGGCCCGTCGGTTGGCCCACCGGTTGGCCCGTCGGTTGGGCCCGCCGATTGGGCCCGAAGGCCCCCCTGCCTTCTCAGGTGGGTGCCCACAGGCGGGTAGGGGCCCACCGGTTGCACCCACCGGTCTTGGCGGGAAAAACCCTGTTTCTTCCCAACTTCCTCCATTCTTTGGGAATTCAAATGGAGCTTTTCTCAACCCATTCTTCACACCTTCAAGGTCCTATAGGATGGTTCTAACCTAGATCTAGGTTAGATTCAAGGGATGGGAAACCATCTTACCTTCTTTGCTCAAGAACAACCTCAAACCCTCCAAATCACTTCAAACCCATAATGCTTCTTCCACCTTGTCAATACCTCTTCAAACCCTTCAAGATCAACACATAAATCATCCATTAAGCCTTAGATTCATCATTTTAAAGGGGATTTACAAGATCTCAAGAAACCCTACTCAAATCAAAGGTTTAAGCTTGGGTATGATGAACGTTCAAAGAACTCGACTTTGCTTACCTCCAAATGTAGATCTAGAGTTGAAGATCACTCTTCCGGCGCCGGAATGGGAAGATCAAGCTTCGGCGCCGTTGAAATCCTTCTCTTCTTCCTCTTCCTTCTCTTCCTTTCTTCTTCCCTTTCTTTTCTCTCTCCTCTTTACTCTTCTCACCAACGTACGGGTGTCATAAATGAAAAGAAAATAAAGTCATAAATGCTATATATATAAGTCCTAAATAAGTGAATAGTGCCTATGGATGGGTCACTCAGGTGGGTGGGTGCACCCACTTGTCCACCCCCCCGAGGGCCAAAACTTGAGATTTTGACAGGGTTCGGGCCTCGGCACGAACCCCACCCCTGGCATATGATGTAGCATACGTATATACGTTAAAATACGGCTATAAACCTGCTTTATCCGTACATGGCCTTATGGTAGGTGCATGTACACGGCTTGGGTACTCCCGTCTCTTCTAGCACTGGCTCGGACTTGTCGGGCCAGCCGGTGTTTAAGGTCACCCTTGCCATCATAGCCCATAAGGAACCCGCTCTAACTCCCTCTGGTTCGGTTCCTGCACGATTAAACCGGTTCAACCGCGAAATCAGACCGGGCTTAAGAAGCAGGGTATTACATGTGAGTTGTCAAACAGTGTTTGGTCATAGTCCGGGGCGGACACTTGTGTTTGGTAAAGCGGTTACAAAAGGACTTATTATATAAATATTATTTGAAAAGTGTTTCAAACTTTTTTACGTCCAGTCACTGGTTAAGACAATCTCATTTTAGTGTACAATGGATTATGGTTTATGGTAGTGATTTTATTCTATGCTTACATGGTCCATAATGATGTTAGTTATGTGGGGGAGATAATATAATAAAGGGAAATTATCCAGTATCACCCCTAAAATTGAAACTAATGCGGAGTAACCCCTAAAAATGAAAATAATATCTGGTAGACCCCTCACTTTCTTAAAATTATATCTAAAAAACCCATTCCGTTAGGTTTAGGGTGTTAAGTGATGATGTCATCAGCTAGTTTTTGCTAAATGGCGAATCTACCCTTATGGGTATTTTAAGTTACGCTATTGACCTTCGTCCCCAATTAATAAAGTAGAGAGGTTTGAAATACTTTCCTAAAATTGACAGTTATTGCTCTGACATCCCTAACCTTCTGATTGCCATTGCGTTGCTCTGCTTCATCACCGCTTTGCTCCATCATCGTTGCGCTGACTACACGAAGACCGCACTGGTGAAAGTACTAGCCTCTGCTCGGACTTCTTCTACTCCATTCACCTGCGAAGACTACACAAAGGAGGACGACGAAGCTTCACCTTTGTTTACTTGCGAGGTGAAAGCCCTAAACGCTATGTGTTTGCATTTTGGGATTTTTTTCTCTAAAATCCCTCTCTCTTATCTGTGTTTGCATCTTTTATCTTTGATGTTTGGGTAACTTAAATTTATTTGGGAGTTCTTTTCTTAGTTGTTAGTAGATGTATTACCTTTAAATGAATTCTTCTTCTGGATTCCCCCTCAAAAGATTTAATGGAGCATGATGCCCTTCTGACAATCCAATATATGAACCTGCTATAAACTGGGAAATATTCCTTATGTGGATAGTGGACACCACTATTTTTCTTTCAAGGGAATTATCCTACTTTGTCACAAAAGGGTTCTCTTTTGGTAAAGTTGTATTGAATTGTTCATGTGTGATGTGGGGGTGCTGACAGGGTATGTGTTGTTCTTTATGTATGAGTTGCCTTTGGACTTCTTACTGTATGATTTTTTATGTATTTAATTGTTGTGTTGGAGTGGAGTGAATCACAATTGGATGATGTAGATAATGTGGTGACTTTCCTTGCTTATACTTGATGTTTGTTTGGCAAATAAGGACTGAGTCTATTATGTTGATAGTATGGTATTTCACAATCACTAATGCTTCATGTGACTGTGAAGGCTCAGTGATTAATGTGAAGTGACTGTGATAGCTTTTTGTGGTGCAATTTTTTTTTCCTTTGAAATAATGCTGTGTTTTGCTAGTCACTAGTCATGTTTGATGTTCTTGTTGGTATTTCACTACTGTTTTCAAATTTCCATTTCTTTGAACAGGTTTGTGACCAGTTTTCTAATTTGACTGTGGTTCTGAAATTTGTGAGGAAAGGAGAAAAGATATCTAATTCACTACACTTACTATGGGAGACATGCAGAGCTATTAGTAGATCCATACTTCTATTCTCACTTGGACATAGTGTCAGATGTATATAATACTTTTATCAGAGAGTTTACCCTTGTAGGTCACACTGTTAGCTTAAAGTTGAAGTTTATATTGTCAAATCTGGATGAAATGGATGTGGGTGATGACATGCCTGTTATTATTGTTTTCTTTACATGTTGATGTGGATGTGATCAAGATATGTGTGTATGATCGGCATGTAAGCAAGTACAGTACTTCAGAGTATACCATTAATAGATACTCTGGTCTAGTAATAAAGAGAGAAAATATCCAAACAAGGACCAATGTGACCCCAAGTCCGAGTGCTAATACCAGTAGGCCTGTGAAGCATACTATTAGGAGAGGTGGTGCTATTGGTAAGGTTTCTTCAAGTGCTACTGGAAGTAGAAGGGGCAATGTAAGCATTGAGAATATGAGTGGTACCAGAGTTGATGCAAAAGCCATTGATGGAGAAAATGTAAAAAGTGTTAGCAGGTCCAGTATCTCAACTGGTGGAAGTGATAGTACATCTGGTGTTGCTAGAGCTAAGAGTAACACTACTGCAGGCAAGGAGAAAGAAGTTAATCAGTAAATGCAAGCTGATCATGTAAATTCTAATGATGAAGACACTGAGTATAAAGTTAATGATGACAGTGACAGAGAATATGTAGAGTAAGAGGAAGACAGTGAGTCTGATGATGATGACAAATGTGATTCAGATGATGAATTTAATATGAGATATAGTGATGCAGATAGTAACCCAGGTGTTGACAATGATATGGATTACAACTCTGATGAGTATCATGGAGTGTTTGACAAAGATTATGACAAGGAAATAGATACAAGGGTTGATTTTGCTCTAAACTCTATGTTTTTTTATGTGTATCACTTTAAAACTGCCTTCAGACTTATGCTATGCAGAAGAGCATTGATATTTTGAGGGAAAAAAATGAAAAGACCAATGTAACTGCTTTATGTAATGGGAATGGTTGCAATTGGAGGATATATGCATCTGTTATGAAGGATAAATCCATCTTTAAGATCAAGACATTAGGTCCACTACACACTTGTAGTAGTGGAACTACAGAAAGGAACAAGAATGTAACTTATAGGTGGATAGCAAGAAAACTTGCTCCAATGCTGAAATCAGAGCCAGATATGATTGTGAAGACTATGCAGTCAATTTTACACACATAATATGGTTTTGAAGCACATTGTCACACCCCGTTCACACTGAACCGGGCCAGTGACCGGGTTAACACCGGTTAACCCAAACCTGCCAGGATCATCTGATACTGTATTCCACCACAGTATACACACAACTAATAAAACTTATTAGATCAGCGGAAGACTAGGTTTACCTGTGAATATTCCCATAATACTTGATACCTGAATTGTGATACAATAGTTATATACATGTGGGCCCGAAGGCCTGATATTTACACAATAAAAGTACAATTCACATATCAAGTACATAAAGGAAACCATCAAAATAATCAGAGTACACAGCTCGGCTCGGTATCAAAGGCTAGAGCTCAGCTCGGCATCAAGGGTTGAGCCCAGCTCGGCATCACATGGCAGAACTCAGCTCAGCCTCAAAAGTGGAGCTCAGCTCTACATCAGAACTGCGGTCCCGCAGCACAACTCTCGCATGAGCAGTCAGTGCCGTGCTCTAACTCCTCAGGGGCCCACTAGTCCTCTTCGGGGAACTCGACTGTGGGACCCACCCCGTGCTCCTAAGAAGTATGACCTGCAAAATCATTTAAAAAGGGATGCACACGTGGGATGAGCTCACTAGCTAAGTAAGTGGAAAGATGGACCACACAGCAGTCCACACAACGAAACACAATCATATGCACTACATGCTATGCATTACATTTTAAATCACATCCACCTAAGCAACATTACTAAGTCTTCGGTTTAGTGCTACTACAGCCACAGTGCACGTATACTCTAGGTATGAGCCGCGAACTCCATCCCGCGATACGCCCATAGGGCTGTCGGAGAAGGCCTACCGTGAGTACTCAGAAAAGTAAAAATAATACCGACCACCGGCTGTCAACAGAAAAGTAAATGACTGAAATTAAAGGTGCTGACTCCAGCAATTTAAAAGCAGTACGATTGGCCCTCTTGAATATACCACCGGGGTTGCCGACTATCCTAATGACCCGCCGGGCGTTATGTCTAACCGCTACAGTGACCCGACAACTGCGACCACTGCTTCCCCCCAAATGGTAACCCAACACCTTAACCCCTATTGGGAAGGGTCGTAGCACGAGACGGTGAAAATCCTAAACCACATGCTCCTATATGACAATAGTAAGATTTCATAGTGCCACCGCGTCCCATACCACGGGCCACCAATGTACTCATGTCCAAGCCGACTACAACATCTAGTCTATTAATGCATTATGCACAATGATGTCAACATTCATCACATAAGCATCTCATCACTTGGCATTTAGAAAGTAACATAACACACATGCATAACAACGTGAGGATGACTAATCTACATAACATATTCATGATGGCATGACTAGACTAGATACATTTAAATGAATGCCAAAAAATGCCTTGAAACAAGGCCAAACGTCCTCTCCCCACTTACCTGTAGTGTATAAGGATTCCCGTTCGGTACGGGTGAGATCCAACGCGAGAAGCGTAGGATTTGGTGAACCTAACATGAGTGAGCGGGGTTAGTATTTCACCATTTTAGGATCAAAATTAACGAGATCCGATGATAAAATCATGTTTAGAATGTTAAAAGAAGGTCGCATGTCCGATTTGGGTCCAATCGGACGTAAGAATCACATTCGGGGCCCCACAGGTGGGTCAGACAGCCCACCTGTCTGGCCCACCGGTTGGCCCACCGGTCTAGACCGGCGGGCAGGTTGGCCCACCGGTCTAGACCGGCGGGCAGGTTGGCCCGTCGGTTGGGCCAGGGGGCCTGCTAGACCGGCGGGCAGGGTGGCCCGCCGGTTAGCCCACCGGTTGTGCCCGAAGGCCCTGCCCTCTCAGGCGGGTGCCCACAGGCGGGCCAGATGGCCCATCGGTTTGGCCCACCGGTCTTGGTGAGAAACCTGCTGTTTCTTCCCAACTTTCTCCATTCTTTGGGGATTCAAATGGGGGCTTTTCCCAACCCATTCTTCACACTTTCAATGTCTTATAGCATGGTTCTAACCTAGATCTAGGTTAGATTCAAGTGATGGGAAGCCATCTTACCTTCGTTGCTCCAGAACACCTTCAAACCCTCAAAATCACTTCAAATCCACAATGCTTCTCCAACCTTGTCAATACCTCTTCAAATCCTTCAAGATTAACACATAAATCATCTATTAAATCTTAGATTCATCATTTCAAAGGGGATTTACAAGATCTCAAGAAACCCTACTCGAATGAAGGGTTTAAGCTTGGGTATGGTGAATGTTTAAGGAACCCAACTTTGCTTACCTCTAAATGTAGATCTAGTGTTGAAGATCACTCTTCCGGTGCCGGAATGGGGAGATTGAGCCTCGGCGTCGCCGAAATCCTTCTCTTCTCTTCTTCTTTACTTTCCTTTCTCTCTCCTCTTTACTATCCTCACCAACGTACGAGTGTCATAAATGAAAAAGAAAAGAAAATCATAAATGCTATATATATACTTCTTAAATAACTAAATAGTTCACATGGATGTGTCACTCAGGTGGGTGGGTGCACCCACCTGTCCGCCCACCTGAGGGCCAAAACTTGGGATTTTGACAGAGTTCGGGCCTCGGCGTGAACCCCACCCTTGGCGTACGATTTAATATACGTATACACTTTAATATACGACTACAATACCTGCTTTATCCGTACATGGCCTTATGATAGGGGCATGTACATGGCTTGGGTACTCCCGTCTCTTTTGGCACTGGCTCGGACTTGTCGGGCTAGCCGGTGTTTAAGGTCACCCTTGCCATCATAGTCCATAAGGAACCCGCTCTAACTCTCTCCGGTTTGGGTCCTGCATAGTTAAACCGGGTCGACCGTGTAATCAGACCGGGTTTAAGAAGTAGGGTATTACACACATCCTCTATAGTGTCATAAATCATGCAGACTAACAAGAGAAGAGAGTGAAGAGAGCTTTGTTAGTGCATATGCCCAATTTCCTGGATATAGTCATTTGTTGAGAAAGTCTAACCCTAGCACCTATTTTAAGCTACAACCATATGAGAGACATAACTTGACCAAACCTATACAATTCAAGAGACTTTTTGTGTGCATCCAAGCTTTCAAAAATGGATTTTTGAATGGTTATAGACATTTTATAGGTCAAGATGGATGTCATCTTAAAGGTAGGTTTGGTGGAGTTCTCTTGGCTGCAGTTTCAATGGATGGCAACAATGGAATATATCCTATTGCATTTGGGGTTGTTGAAATGGAAAATAAAGAAAGTTGGTCATTTTTCCTGTATTGCCTAAAAGAAGTACTTGGGGTGGAGAACTTTGAAATAGGCCTCACATTCATGTCAGATAAGTAGAAGGTAATAGACTTGTTTTAGAAATCTATATCTATAAGTTCATTTATATATATATATATATATATATTCAATAAGAGAGTATTAAGAGTGAATAATCTGTTTTGTAGGGGTTTGTAGATGCAATTTCTCAGATTTTTCCTTATACTCATCATAGAACTTGTTGTAGACATTTATACAACAATTTCAAGGGCACATACCTAGGGTTGTTGAAGACCCAGTTTTGGAAAGCAGCTAGAGCACCAAATGAATTAATCTTCAAGAAAACAATGGACAGGATGCAACAGTGCAATAGTGAAGCATATGATTCGTTAACGAAAAACAATAAGTCTGTCATGTGGAGTAGACATACTTTTGATTTTAGAGCAAAAAGTGAGCATATTACCAATAACATGATTGAGTCTTTCAACAACTGAGTAGGAGAATTAAGAGACAAGCCTATTTTAACCCTAGTTGATGGGATTAGAGCTAAGTTGATGAAAATACTAGACAAAAGGTATAGAAAAGCTATTGATATGAATGGGAAGGTGACCCCAAGCATTCAGAAGAAGTTGGCATTGGTTATGAAAAATGCAAGATTTTGTAAGGCTATCCCAGCAGGATATGTTGAATTTGAAGTGATTGATGAAAATTCAAGGTTTGTGATTAATTTGACAAAGAAGACTTATTGTTGCAAGGTTTAGGATGCTACAGGAATTCCATGTAATCATGCTGCAGCATTAATCAAGCATATCAGAGGTAATATTGAAGCTTACTGTGATCCATTCTGCACAGTAGATACATACAAGATGGTATATAAAGAAATGATTCACTTAATACCAGATTTAGGGAATTTACCACCTGTTAGTGAAGGTAATGATGCATGGCATCCTCCACCATTGAAAAGGCTACCTGGTAGACCCAAGAAAAACAAAAAAAGAGAGCCTGGTGAAGAAGAACATTCACAGTTGAGGAAAAAGGGTAATCAATTGTAGTGTGACATATGTAAAGGGTTTGGACACAACAAGAGGACTTGCCAAAGAGATCTAGTTAATCAGAAAAATGAACCATCTACTAACAAGAGAGGTGGTTTCAAGATATAAACATTTTAATCTCTAAATGTTATATAAGTTATAATTTTCATTAGAATAGTCTTAACCAAAATTATTTTTTGTGACCTAACGTGTAGAGAAAGACAATGGACTAAGATATGGATGCAACTACAAGCTCCCAAATGGTGACCAGATCTCAAGCTTCTCAAGCTAACCATGTTATGGATGCAAAAGATAGGCAGAGGGAAAGAATGGCTAGGAAGACAGCATGAATAAAGGTTAAAAAAGCTAATGAGAAAAGAGATGGTGGAAGTAAAAAATAGGGAGCAAGCTAGTGTTATACTTTTGGTTCATGTTGGGGTGTAAACAATTGATTTTGGAGTGACTTTTTATTGCTGGTGTAATGTTTATGGATGCTATGTGTTTGACATTGGTCTTGAGTCTCTTAACTACATGGCCTTACTCTTTGTTGGTATTATAGTACTATGGTTATGTGTTTGACGTTGGTCTTGACCTCTGTTAGTTAAAACGGGAACGGCAAAAAAACATTGTTCGGTACGGGCATGTTTTAAACGGATCAAAACGTGAACGGGACGGTCAAAAATACGGTCAAATACGGTAAAAAGGGGAAAAAATAAAAAACGGACGATACGTGTTTTAAACGTTTATATTTAAATAATACGGTATCAAAAAAAGGGCAATATATAGACATAAATTGGCATAATAATTCTCTAAATACCTAGATAACAATAAAAAAAAATAGCCCCGTTTTAAACGTTTCTATTTTAAAACGTTTATATTTTTCAAAATCCGTTTTTTTACTGTCAAAAAAACGGGACGGCGTTTAAAACGGCAAAAAAACTTTCAATAGCCCCGTTCCCGTTTTTTACCGAATTTCTGTGAAAAATTCGGCAAACGGCGTTTAAAACGGGAAAAAAACGGGATGCCGTTTTAAACGCGTTTTAAACGCGAATTAACTAACTAGGGTCTTGACTACATAGCCTTACTCTTTATTGGTATTATAGTACTGTGGTTCTGTGTTTGACATTGGTCTTGATTACATGGCCATACTCTTTGATGGTATTATAATAATTTGTTGCAAGACTTGTTTATTTAAGTTCCAGTAAATTTTGACTCATCTTGTACCTCAATGTTGATAGTAAACAGGGCACTCCACAATTAGATAAAACAATTCCATATCAATCACATTTTCATTCATATTACAGCTTACAACTTGATATGTCCTTCATAAGCTTCTAGCAAGCTTTACCCAGTTAAATACATTAAAAAGACAACAACAATTACCATTACAACCTGACCCATCACATTCAAGCTATTCTTCAAAGTACGGATTTCTTCAGTCAACTTTTGTAGCTCATCCTTCATATGTTCTTCTATTTGTATAAGCCTTTCACATATTGTGGTTTCATGTGCAGTAGTTTCAGGAATGCCTTCAATTGGTAAACACCATGAAAAAAAAAACCACATCCTCCTTTTGAAAACTCTGGACAACAGTAGTAGAGCTTGTTCATATTTTGGATAGACTCAGAAATCCTCACTGATGCCTTCCTATTACATCCACATCTTAAATTCTGATAATTTAATGGACATTTGGAGTTGTAGGAGTCATTATCACAGCTAAATGACATAGTATGTCTGTAAAAAAAAAAAAAATAGATATTGAAATCAACACTACATATGAGAAGAATTAAAACTAGAATACTACACAACAATAAAGATTGAAGCTTATGGACTCAAATCAATGGAGAACAGAGCTCCCCTGTTCTAAAGGCGGCATGGATAAAGGCTACAAGCTCCCAAACATAGCTGCCCTTTTGATAAATGCCCCTTTCAAAGGACCTTAAAGGGTATGAGTCCAGAGGCATAGCTACCTTGTCTTTTGATGATCAAATAACTTGTTTTGAGAAGATTACAAGCAGAATCCAGAATAAAATTAGAGCCCATTCTCTGAGAAGACCAGAGCAGCAGAACCCATTCTCTGAGAAGACCAGAGCAGCGGCTTGCATCAGCTTATTTTGAGAAGATAGAGCAGCAAAACCCATACTCCATCAAGTGGGAACACATAGTATTGTCTTCAATGGGGTTGGTCCTCTAGGTTGCATCCCTTAAGGTTGAAATCAAAGAAAGGTTGATGCTTATACAATACTTACCTTCGGTTCTTGGCTTACAGATAGGAAATGGGGGTCACTCCAATTGCTATTAAGGCTTTTGCTAGAGCCTTCAAGCTTTGGTTGCTGCTAGGGCTTCAAGCTACAAGCCTTCGAAGATTTGCTGCTACGGCTTCAAGCTTCAGTTGCTGCTAGGGCTTTAAGCTACAAGCCTTTAAAGATTTGCAAGAAGAACCTTCAAGCTTCGATTGCTGCTGCCGAACGCACCTCGCCAGAGTCGCCAGATCTACTCAAATGAGTTGCGGCCTTCTGCTACTAACAGTTTACTCTCCCAGCTAAGGTCGCGGCTGAGAGAGTTTGGAAGAAAATGGGGTCTTTTTAGATTAAGTATAAGGGTAAAAGGGACATTTTGCACTTTCAGTTAACAATGTTACAATTTAGGGGTGTGGTAGATATTATTTTCATTTTTAGGGGTTACTCCGAGTCAGTTTCAATTTCAGGGGTGGTACTGGATAATTTTCCTATAATAAAATATTTTCTACCACAGAGAGTTTTCATGTTATAACTTTTATAGGATTGTCCTATAGTGCGATTAAGGATGACTTAAAGGCTACTCTTTAGGATCACATCACTTGGGATGATCTTGTCTATTAGAATGTAATCTCCATCAAGCCTTACTATAAAAGTGAGGCTAGGGCTAAAACCCTAACTACAACATGCTTTATTATTACAAAATTAAGAGAGAGAGAGAGAGAGAGAGAGAGAGAGAGAGAGAGAGAGAGAGAGAGAGAGAGTATCTTCATCTTCAACTTTGGGTTACGACCAATGGAAAGAACACATTCAACAGAGATCATCACTGATGTGTTACATTTTGTTGGAGGACCAGGTAACCATCGCCCTGAATTTTATTTTTAATGGCTATATTCATCAAGATTCGAACGCTGAAAATTTGTATTGTTCTATGATCGTCGTCTATTGGTTCTATTGCACCCTACAAGTATGTCTAATGGATTAATTGGAATTTTTTAGAATTTTTTTAATGGTTAATGATGTCGGTCAAGGTTTTATAGATGTCGGGTGAGGTTTCTTCGACAACAGCAAATGCTTGCTCGACATTGGATAAGGCATTTAAATGTCAGGGTTTCTCAAGATATGTGATAATTTCTTACGACATAAGTTAAAATCTTTTCAATGCTGGATTTGAGCCCAATATATTATTGACGTCGACAAAGTTATATTGAACGTCAGACAAAGTGTGTTAGACGTTGGAACATAAAACTATTTTTTAACACTCTGGCTTAATTTGTTTGGCCTAGTTTTTTTTTTGTTATTTAAGTTAATTGGATAATAATAATAATAATAATAATAATAATAGTAATAGTAATAGTAATAGTAATAGTAATAATAATAATAATAATAATAATAATAATAATAATAATAATAATAATAATAATAATAATAATAATAATTACTAACGTCGACAAAGTTATATTGAACGTCAGATAAAGTGTGTTAGACGTTGGAACATAAAACTATTTTTTAACACTTTGGCTTAATTTATTTGACCTAGTTTTTTTGTTATTTAAGTCAATTGGCTTAATAATCGCTGTTGATTGGACTTTAGTTCCAATTTTATGAATAGATATTAGTATATGTGTGAATATGAAATTGAAATCTATACAACTATATATATATATGAATTTTTGAGTTAACCATGTATTGCATTATAATATGAAATTATTAACATGCAATGAGAAATTCTCGATTATCTCATTAGAAGTAACCATGGAATTGTGGGAGTTTTGAATTACTTGATATATAGATTCTCATTTTGTGATTATGCTATTGCCTTATGTAACTATGATTTCGGTGAAACAGAAAAATTGGGGGTGTAGTTAAGGATGTGCATCATTACATATTGAATCTTTGATCAAAGAGATGCTTGAGTTTTGATGTATTGGTTTAAATATTTGCTTAGAAGGCTATGCGTAAAATTTAAAATATGAGTCTAGATTCGATTACCAAAATTCATGTCCTTTGACATAATTTTTTTTTATTATTATTATTAGTGGTAGTATACACATATTTGGTGGGTGAATATATGATTTAACAGAAATCAAAATTCAAACTTTTTGTAGAAGTTCCATTATAGAAATTGAACTTGTGGTTTTGAGAAAGCTGGTATAAAAATGACGAAAAAACTTAATGGTTGGTTTTCAATTATGATTAGTACTTCCTATATTATTACATTGTGATAAGTATGTTGCTATTACTAAGGCAAGAGGTAAAGTATAATGAAAAGATGAGATATGTATGACTTGGATATAATTTGGTGAAGGAATATATAAATGGTGCCATTGTTATTGACTATATAACAAAGCCTTGGTTCACTAAGGTTATATGTTTCATCTAAAGGAACAAGAAAATGACCCATTACATAAGTCATAAAAGGAGATCACTGAAATTAGGTTCAAATGAAGTCATGAGATGATTTGTTTAGTACTACTTTACTCATTTTTGTTAGTTTGAAAAGTAACATTCATTATAATGATTGAATGATGAGTTATATGACTCTTATTCAACCAATGTTACAATAAAATGTTGTAGTAAGTTAACTGTGGTGCTTACTATGGACTGACCTAAGTGGATATAAGAGGTGAAGTCACCTGCTGATGATAATTTTAAAGATGATTTTCTCTAAACATATATGATTCTATTATGGGTATAAGGTACAAAATATTCACTTAATCAAAAGAGGGGAATGGTAGGATGTGGATGATAAATTAGTTGACTTCACTGCTGAGAAAAGATTTAAGAAGTCTGATTTAGCTTGTACTTTACAACGTGACTTATCATATCTAATGTAGATTCAAGTTTAGAATACATTTGCAATATCACATCCTACTATTTTTAATGTGCTCAATTCTGTTTGTCGATTATTTGATTATTCTGAATCGTGTAGGATTGTTGGAATTTTAAAGAGTTTTAAAATAGATGATTAAAAAATAATTTATGATTCAAAATATTTTGATTTCTTTATAGAAATTTTGTTATAGGTTTACCTTTTTTCTAATATACACCTAAATAACCAATAGGTATGACTATTAAAAACATGTTTGACTGGTCAACATTCAGTAAAAAAATACATGATGTTTGGGTATTTCTTTTGAAGGCAACTCTTGGTGGTATCTTTTCCTCCCCTATTTATAGAGAGGTGGTTTAGCTTATTTCTCTAATAATTTTGAGAGATAATCACAAATTTTGTTTTTCTTCGCCTACAGTATTCATAGGTTTTTATATCCAATTGAACACAATTTTGTAGTGTCTCGATGTGGTTTGGTATATGAGTGCAACAATTATTGGAGGGGCTTGTGGGCTATTTTATCTTGGACACTAATTCACAAGAACTTGATTTCTACCATAGGTGGCATCTATAATCTTAAGGAAAGTGACTGATGGTATGACTTAGCCTTACCGTTATCTTAAGTTTTTCCATATGTTTTTAGTTTCTTAATGCTCTATATGGTGTTTGAGTTTGCCGTCATCAACCTTGGTTTGTTTATGATTTAGATAAGTATTCTCCTTATTAAATGTGTTATTTTATTCCCTTATTAAATGTGTTATTTTATTCCCCTTATTAAATGTGTTATTTACGTGTATGTTTTGAATGAATATTTCTAACACTTATTGATATGAATGATTTTCATAGAAATATCAATTATTTAGATTATAGGATGGAATATATTTTTCCATCCAACATCTTTGGATTTGATAATAAAGGAGATTGGCATAATTTATCTCCATAAATTAAGGGGAAAATGAAGGAACCAAGGAAGCTTGATAGTATTTAATTATCGTTCATTGCGATAAGATTCTAATAAGGAGATCTCAATAGGTTTTACCATTGTAAATTTTGCTCATTGTGTGGTGACCCAAACCAATATAGGATATAGTTGCAAGCCTCATAGACATTGATCAAATGATCATGATATCAGGCCTCTTATTAAATTCACCAACTCTCGTAAGTGATAACAATGATAATGGAAGACTTTAGGTAGAGAATTTAATTATGATCTCAAATATAAAATAGGGTTAAAATAATCAAAACATTATCTAATGGCAACTAGAAATGACTAAAGTAGTGTTTAATATAATTGTAAAAAAATCCAAACGTCCAAGTTAATGCCTAAAAATTGTAGGGTATTACATGTTTATATTTTGGGAGAGGAGATAGTTGTTGATGTAGTTATTGCCACCAATGTTGATCAGAATTATGGATTTTGTCAAGCACTAGGAGAGCGTCTCCTCTACCCAAGCTTCTAAAACTCAAGAATGGTCATAGATCGGTCAAGGCTGATACCATTTTGATACCATTTCGGAACGGACTGGATCAGATCATATCGGACGGATCTACCTCTGTTAAGAAAAAATCAGTTTTTATTATGATTTTACCCTTGAATCATACATGTGAAACAAGATCGGAAAGGTAAGGATTGAGGATGGTCAAGCTTGATATCGTTCCGATCCGACTGCTATTGATTGTCCCATTCCATTTTTTAGAACTATGCCTCTACCTGTTGAAATGATGGTAATTGTGTCCTCAATCTTTTAAAAACAATAGTATCTATCTCCACCGGGAAAGCTAAAGAAAGAAAAAGAAAATATGTCCATTGAATGGTGTGCTCCCTCCTTATAAATTTAAAGGATCAAGTTTAATTCACCTACAGTGAAGAGTGGGTCTCTTAATCCACATGATATAACCTTTAAATGAACTTAGAAAGGACACTTTGGACCTTTGTTGATAGGATGTGGGAATTAATGATGACTCACTATTCCAAGAGTTCAATAATAGCGGCATATCACATTTGATGAAGATAATTTCTCTTCACTAGATAATTTCTCTTCACCTTGGGTGATCGACAAAATTTTTTTTCCAAATCTAAATGCGAAAAGGAATAATTAAAGAAACAATAACATTTCAATTTTGATATTTTTATGTCATTTAACTGCATTTATAGCTAGAAGCTCTTTGGAGTAAGTTCTATTTGTATATATAATCCATGGGAGAGGATTCCTTAAAAGACAGCGTGGCTTCTGCACTAGTATAGGGACCAGTGGGAACGCACGTGGAAGAAACAACAGCCATGAAATTTCTATCTTTCATGTAGAGTTGGGCGGTCATTTCGCTCTCTTATGTGTCTTGACATAGGGGCCACACTGCCTTTCATGATTCTTTTTTCCATAATCTATTTATGAGAATAAATTATGAGCCATAAATAACAATCGTTTGGTTACTACGTAGTACTTACTACTAGGCAAGATACATTATAGAACTATAATGAGAAATATGTTTGGTATCGATATGTGTGGAAAAAATTTCGTAACTTTTGGTTCCTTTGTTATTTTGCACCATTTCATCAAACATGTGAGATTCATGTAAAAAAAGGCAACTTTGTTACTTTGCACCGATTCAAATTTGCAGTTCTTATCATGGTTTAAAAAAATGGGAATC
Source organism: Macadamia integrifolia (assembly GCF_013358625.1). Classification (NCBI taxonomy): domain Eukaryota; kingdom Viridiplantae; phylum Streptophyta; class Magnoliopsida; order Proteales; family Proteaceae; genus Macadamia; species Macadamia integrifolia. Next base: position 152,365 of record NW_024868315.1, on the reverse strand, counting down.
GAACTGGTTTGGAATCAGCATTGACCATTCTAGCCGATTGACACCGATTTCCATCAATTTTCCAACAAATTATAACCGATTCAAATCATTACTGATTCGGAGTTTTGAAATCCTGGTTCTGGTGGATTCTCAAAATTATGTCTCAAGGGGTTGAGATCTCTTGACACTCTTCTCAAAATGCCATTAAATCCACATACCCCCTTCTCAAGATTCAAGAGTGAAGACCTCAACACACTTTGTGTGGGTTGCAGCCATGTGACCATGTCCTCAAAAAGACAAACCAGAGTTGTATTTCATTAAGTATAGTTTTGCACTTTCGAGCAGGAAAGGACCCTTCACAGTCCACACCGACTTCCTCTCCCATGGAACCTAACAAACTCTGCAACTGCACATTCACATGAAGACTTTGAATCCCTAAGGCCTCAGAAACTCCAGCTTTCTCCGTACCCATGAGAGTAAACCACCAGAGAGTCCATCGTTAGTTCTTAACAGACATCGATGAGGAAGAACATGCCTTTGTTATCTTTTCCATGCATCAGTGTGTGAACCACGTTACATCTCTGTGTGTTATGCCGATCTGATTTTGTTTATTCTTGTATTTCTTGACGTTTGCTCAAACAAAATATTTTTATCATGAAAAGGAATTTTTTTTTTTGGAGGCAGGGGGTAGGGGGTTGTAGGAACTTTCCTACTATCAAAGAAATTGAATAATTCACTTCTTCTTTAGGTACACAAATACCCTCCTAGGTTTGAAATGTCTTTTCTTTGATTACGAGCCTAGAGAGCAAGAAAGTTTATGCAACCCAGGTGGTAGAAAAAGAAAAATTTTATCCGGACCATTAGAACCCCTCAAGTCATATACCTTTTCCTTCTTCCATGATTGAAACTCATATATGTTATGTTATTCTCCTCGACTGTTCTGGTTTTTTCTAAAATACCCTTTGAAATTTCATTTGTTTGGCTGCGAGTCTTGATGGTAGGAAAGTTTTGACAACTTAGGTAACAGAAAATTTCATCCAGACCAATAGAACTCCTCAAGTCATAAGCCTTTTCCTTCTTTAATAATTGAAATCGTATACGTTGTGTTATTATCCCTGATTGTTCTCATTTTTCCATTTTCAATTCTTCATTTCTGTGCTATGAATCTTGTTCTAAACTTGTTATACGTACACCTTCTCTTAATAACAATCAAACTACGTACTGGTGCATTTGCAATCTGATCATGAGACATATGGTGTTAAAAAGTTTGGTTTTCTATAAGAACTTTGGATTTTATTGCAACACTTAAGATGCATACGTCGTAAGAGGGTAGCGGGAAAATATTTTGGGAAGAAACTAAAAATCTACCAAGGTTTGTGAACCCTAAGTAAGGTGGTGGATGAACCGTCGTTCATAGGTTTAAGAAATATTTTTCCAAGACTTTTTTATCATTTCCAAAATTGTTTATGGATACGATGTATCCACGCATAGCAATGCACCACGTGGCAAGAAAAATGTGACTTATAGACGAATACAACATGACACATGGCACAATTTCCTACGTAGATGGAAAAACGTTCACGGCATGCATGTGGTTTTCAACCACCAGCTTGAAGTGCATGTAGAACAACCGAGTACTTGTGGTCACTGTCCACACCATTCTCAAGGGCACCCACCATTCTAAAGTTGGAAGCCACGCCCTCGTGTTCTATCCCCTAATTAACTTTTAATCTATTGCTTTATTAATTGTTAATGATATGAGTAGTGATTCCATACAATGATCACCTGCCCATGTTCCTCGTTAAAGTTCTTGATTTCATATGCTAATTATGCGGCCTGATGTTTCAATTTTTGGGGGTATATGCTTGCTCATCACCACCTCTTCTCTTTCACAATTTAAAAAAGAGAAGAATATTAATTCGAGGAGTTTGCCTGGTAAAGAAAATTTACTTATGGGCAAGCTTGTCCCCACACCATCTTGGGGCTAATATAAAATACTAATAAGATTTTTTATTTTACAGGAAATGGGATGATCATTATGTGTGTTTTTGTGTTTGGATAGATTTTTATCAACTAAAGACAGGGTTAACAAAGGCCATTCAAATAGACATAGGTCATTTAAATGGTATTCCCATATAAATTGGGGTTATAGATTTTCAATTCATGAGGGTATGGAATCCGTAGTTGGCGAGAAAATCATCCGTTTGATCGAGTATTCTATAATCAGGTAGTTTTCCTTTTTTTTTTTTTTATTTAAAAAAGAAGGGCTTTTGTTAAGAAAATTAGATATTATCCATTTTTCTACACTAAGACAGATTTCCCACTAGTGGTCCAAATTAAAAATAGAAAAAAGGGGAAATGAACTATCCCTGTCGTCTGGCCTCTGCATCCAAATATAGAGGGTAGTGAAATGACGTTCCCCATCCTTGTGAATCTCAAATATCACCTCTATTGATATCCATGTGCACCCCTTCATTGGTCACCGTTGTTTTTCCCATAAAAGAAATAGCTAATCTCATTTTTACTTAATTACATTTTCAATGAATGGGTGCCACCACATATTCATTAAGCTTAGAAGTCTCTCTCCAAAAGAAAGAAAAAAAGTGTTAATAACAAGATCTTTATAAGTGTTTCTTTCCTTCCCATTCTTGACAGGGTTAAGGGAATAATAGTAATGAAATAGTCGTTTCAAACAATCAGAACTATACCCCGCATGTTTGTTTTCCAAGTTTGAATGTTCATATTTACAATTAAATATTTATCCTTGTCCCCCCCCCCCCGGGCAAAATATTTTTTTTCCCATGTATACTCTACTTTTTCTTAATTAATCTGGTGACCGAATCTCTGACTCGAACACCTTATTGAAGACAGGAGGCTTAGCCTTGATCATAAATTGTAATGAACATTTGGAGAAGTTTTTTCTGTAGGGGGAATGCAATTATTATGCATACGCGAGTGACAATGGGAGTGCACGAGAAAGCATTCCCAGAGATATGATTTTCCATTTAATGGGGTTAGGGTCATTTCACTTTCCATGTGTCTAGGCGCAAGTGCCACAGTCCCCCACATATACCTTTTTTCCCTAAACAATCATCACTAAAGTGCCATTTTAATCCTTAACTTTTGATAAATTAACTATATACCAGATTATGAATTGTTACACTAGTATGATTACTGACACAGATAAATGGATCAGGCTTTGGTTTCATTTGTCGTGATCATTATGGACTTTCGTTATTTACGATGTCTTCACCAGCAACATTTATCCTTGGTGATAAGATCGGCGACGATGAAATCCATTTTTGAAGGATGGCATTGACGGACAATTATTGAGTCAAATACCAAGGAACTGATTGCCCATCTACAAAGAAACAACTATAATTCACCTTTGCATATCAGATCGATACTGGAGGATATCTTGTATTTATTTACTTATTTTGAATATTTTCAAGTTTTTTCTAAGGGAGATAAATAACATAGGCTGACTCCTTGGCTAGGAAGACACTATCAGTGACTTGTATGACAATTTGGTCCAATTCCAATCCATGAATTCAAGAAACGTATAATCCTTCTGCCATGAGTTCTCCTCACTAATATACATATGAGCGCGTTTGGTATCGTTTTTGTTCCAGAAACTCCGTTTCGTGTCAAAAACAGAAATTTCAGTTTCTGTGTCAAAATGCCGTTTTTAAATGATTTAATGCTATTTGGTGAATCTGTTTCTAGAATAGTTTCAGAACAAAAAAAGGACAGTTCTGCCGTTTGGTAATGTTTGTTTCAGAAACGGTTTTTTTTTTCTCTTTTCTTTTCTTTTAAGTCAATAATTACAAAATAACATTAAAATACTGTAAGCATATAAATCCTTTGGGATAATAAAATATTACATACCAACTAAGAAAAATATGGTTTTAAAAGGATGAATAAAATACAGAATTAACAATGCCTTGTCCAAGTTAATTATTACATAATTCCCCAAATTTGCACTTTTTGTCCAAGTCTAAAGACTTGAATGCATGGAGGATGTCTTTCATCTTATTTGTTTGGTCCTCTAATCCTTTAAGTGTCCCTTTCAGATATCCTTTTATGTACTCGTTTGAAGTGGACGGTGGTGTGGATGATGTTGATGTTGATGTTGAGCTTTCTGAACATAATGTATGTTGTATGGTAGAGATATGTATTTTATCTTTCAACCATACAAACATACCACATCCACGGTTATCAGCCTATATCAAATAATAGATGTGATAAGGGTCGTTGAAATTTAACATCGAATTAAAAAAAAATCTAAAATTATCTATAGGTATAAATCAATCGTAGAAATAAATTATCCCAGTTGAATTTGGGCAACATAGAAAATATTGTCCATTGTTTAGACCTTTCATCGAAGTTTGTACTTTACATTGACCTTTACCACATCTACATAGATGTAGTTGGTCCACCCATATGAAAAAATTACATGAATCTTGATACTTGAAAAATTCTCTTCCAATATTTTTACCCAACTTGGCTGTATATTTACCACAACTCTTCCCGCAAATTTCATAATTTGCTCTTATGAGTGGGGGCATTGAAGAAGTCATCTGTAACAATAATTTAAATATCAAAGAAGTTAATATAGCATCCAAACATATGACATTCATAATAATATATCAACTTGTACCACATACATAAATGTAACATAAAACAAGTACTACATTACTTGAAACATCAATTTAGGTTTTCAGTTTTGTCAAAATAGTTATTGGTTTTAGTTTTCAACTAGTTCTGGCATCCTTTTTTGTCTAGCCATTGCATTTGTAATTCTTAGCCTAGTGACATTCATCTCTTTTGCCTGATTTCATTGAATTGATTGTACTGTAGAATGATCAACGAAATCTTCATGTGAATGATTCAAGTCATCTTCTATAACTTTTAAATCATCACTCATCCCCATGAATTTAACATCAACAATATTCTCTTCTCAAATATAGTTGTGTAGCCCACAACATGCCAGTACGATTGATGCCTGAGCTTTCATTGGGAACTGGTGCGTTAGCCTTAAAATTTAAAATTTGTTCTTCAATACCCCAAATGCACATTCAATGACATTCCGAAGTGATGAATGTCTATAATTGAACAACTCTTTTGCTGTTCTTGGGGATCTTCTACACTCTTTGTAGTCTGGTAGATGGTATCTCTCATCCCTAAATGGTGTCAAAAATCTAGATTGGTTAGCATACCCAGAGTCGACAACATAATACTTTCCTACAGATAAAAAATAATATATGTTATTACGTATATACTCAAATGAAAATCTAATATACTATTATAAAGTTAATACCTGGAGGTGGATGTGAAAAACTCAATCGAGGATCACTCATTGCTTGTTCAAGTACTCGACAATCATTTACACTACCTTTTCATCCCGCATACACATATGTGAATCGCATGTCAAATGAACATGCATACATCACATTTTAAGTTGTGATCCTTTTTTGATTCCTATATCGATTTTGATCCTCTCTTGGAACTATCGCATGGATGTGAGTTCCATCTATGGCGCCAATACAGTTCTATGACATATAGTGACAATTAAATGGTCATTACATATAAGAATATAAATATTCATATATTTAATTACAAATATATATCATATTAACATATTTACCTTAGAAAAAGGGTAGTATTTCGGGTTCTGTGTAATCTCTATCGGTATCATATTGAAGTCTGGCGGTCTGATTTTCTTCTTAGCCAGGCGTTGCATTGCAATCAAGACAACATTAAATATTCGACTAACTGTTTATCCTGAGTGGTTGAAATGATTTTGGGTGTCCCTATTACTTGAACCCTTCCCAACAATCCATAGGAACATTCCAAGCTGTTCATCCACTCGGATGTTGGTCGTGTCTTTCAACCACCCCCTATGTCTAACATAATCACATAGGTTGAGGAAGACATGACGTTCCATCCTAAACTCTTCATAGCATCTGTTGGCATGCCCATTCAATACCTCATGCATCATAACAGCACCTGGAAATACACTATCTCTATATGGTTCTCGAATAGATACAGTCTCACTCTGTAATTCCATTCCCATGTAAATGATCGTATCTTCTTCATCACTAGAAGTAGAACATAATGCATTTGACATAACTGCAATAAATTGACAACTGCATTTAGTTATTTGAAACAAATAATTGCAAAACATAACAATTTGATACATCGTCTCAATCCAAAATACATGTTCAACATTACACATCAATTAAAAAAAAAAACAAAAGAAATAAAACACAAGTAGCCATCATCGAAAGTATTGTCCTGAATCCAAAATTATCAAAAGTAGCATTCAAACACCGCCTCAACTACTCCAAGGCATCTAAAAGCCAAGTCCTCTTAACAGGCTCTGCACAGACAAACAACTCCCTCCAACTAGGATCAGCACACATACGACTAGTGGCCTTCATGTATATCTCCTTTGACATATTCGGTATGGAGGATAATACCGCCTTACATGCACTCACACTGAAATCTCGAGGATGAGATGCACCTTTCCCACCACGAACAGGAGATGTAACGGAAGTACTGAATGCTTTCTTAATTTTAATGGATAAATACTTCCCATACAAGTCCTTGACGTGGCTATCTCCCTTATTGTGACTCTTTTTTTTTTCTTCATCCCGTGGGTGTCCTATCAAGATTTCGCTTTGTGGTGGTTAGAGTTGGAGTAGGAGTATCCTCATGGAAGGGGTCAATCGTGCCTAAATGCACCGGGGTACTAGGGGATTCAAAGACTTGCTCAATATCAACAGTATTAACAGCTTCGATGTCATCCAAATCTTGAGCGCTGTCAACCCCTAAGTTACCTCTAGCATAGGCATCCCCAAATACCATGCAAAAATCTGGCCAGTTGTTTAGTCCATACTTCTTGTATTTCAACCAACCTGGATTTGCTTGCATAAGCAGTCATTATATCACTTTGATGTACTACTCATTGCAATCTAATTATGAAATAATTCAACTAGCTAGTGAGATCTATTGTACTTGCATTGCCCTATCCCATACGAACTCATCATCAACTGTGACTGATTTTGTTATTGAGTTCCACCCAAATCCAGTTGCGTCAAGTAGTCTCTTGAATTGTTGGTACTCATGTTTCAACTTGTTCATCTTGTTGCGTAATTATTCTCTCCCAACTGTATGATTTAAAGCCTTCTGATATTGCTTTGTAATGTCTTCCCATCCAGTTTTGTTAAATGAATTGCCGGATTTGTGACCATATTTTACAACTTCTTTCATTGCCTCAATGAAAACAGTGGTCTTAAGTTCTGACCACTTAACCGCAGGGATACTACTTCCAGACATAATAGCTAGACATTATAAGTTAGTGTACAAAGTTAGCACACTGAGTTAAAAAAGACTGAACACTAAAAAAAGAAATAACAAAGCTCATCTTCTAAATATGATACAAGCATTTGTAAATAAAACTTACATATATGAAGACTAACAATTTCTTGTACTAAAGAGACAAAAAGTAATATAAGCAACATAAGACCAAGCAAAGTAACAAAGAAACCCAAGTAACAATGTCTTATTACAATTATCAAATAAAAATTACCAAAGAAATCTAGAAATCAGATTTGGAATCATACCCAAGCAAAGTAACAAAGCTCCAATAAAATCAGATTTGGGGAGAGATAATGGAAAGACCAATAAAACCAAGCAAAGCAACAAAGAAATCAAGCTATCCAAATTATTAGTAAGTGCTAGTGTGTTTATTATAATAAGCTGTTTGAAGTACTTACTGTTTATTCTAGAGATTTTCCTTTCAATATAATACAAATTGTTAACCTTTTTGAACTCCACAGAATTCAAAATGCTCACGCAATGGCCTGACTTTCATCATCATTAAAACTATGCACAATTGCATGATCATATGGTTGGACTTTGTAATTTGCATTTCATTTCTGAAACCCAACTTCTTAATAGGACAATTAAATTGATGATTGAGAATGATCTTTAAGATGACATACCAGTTGCATCAGACAATGGGGAAGATGCTACAATTTAACTAAATTCAGAGGCGACCTCATTGCAGGACTAACCATTGCAAGCCTTTGTATTCCTCAGGTAGATAAAACGCTCTAACATATACATGAACCGATTTGTGTCTGCAAATGAACAATCGTAATGCTTTTTTTAACTTTTAATATAGGACATTGGGTATGCAAAGCTTGCAAATCTTGCTCCTCAATATGGGCTTTGTAAGTTTTTACATTACTGGTCAGTACCTTACATTGGCTTATAAACCTATAATAGATTTATGTGTTCTGCTTGTTACTTTATTTATTTCTTGCTAGTTGTGTAGTGTTACAGACTCCAGCTTTGTTCCATGGCTAATCTATGCCATCATAGGGAGCTCAAGAGATATTGCCATTGGACCAGTTGCTGTGGTTTCTATTTTGCTGGGCACTTTGCTCCAAAATGAGATTGATCCAAATCAAGTTCACATTTGAAGAAGCATAATAGAAATGGGAAGATGAATTCAAGAAACAGAAACAAAATTAGAACCAGAAGTAGAACTCAGGAGAAGGAAGCATTGCATTCCATGAAAAAACATCTCTGTGAGACATTTTTTTGAATAGGTCTTGAGCATCTAAGATGTAGCCAGATTTAGCATAAATCTGGAGAAGACGATTGTGAAACCCTCTTTGGTTCTCTCTGGTTCACAATAAGTGCTAACCACTAACTAAACCACTAACCCTCGAAAAACCCAAGTCTGAACTCTCAAATTGCAGAGGCTTTAGAGGTAAACAATACCGAACTCTCCAATCTTGATTTGGGTTGTAGATCAGGGTATTATAAGGTTTATTGAGGTCATGATCCATCATCAACATATCAGAGAAGATGCAAAAAGCTAGGGCATACCTATTTGAGTGAAAACGAGCAGAGAGCTAGGCGTACCTGCTGAGTCGAGGATTTAAGGTCGATCGTGCTTCTCTTCTCCGGCGATCGGTCTTCTTCTTCTCCAGTTCTGTGTGCACAAAGGTGAAAGGCAGAGGTGAAAAAAGAGGGCGAGTGTATTTTATCGGGAACTTGAGAGTGAAGTCGAGGATTCAAAATCAATCGGGCTTCTCTTCTCCGGCGATCGGTCTTCTTCTTCTCCAGCTCTATGTGTGCAAATGTGAAAGGCAGAGGTGAAAAAAGAGGGCGAGTGTATTTTATCGGGAACTTGAGAGTGAAGTCGAGGATTCAACCTGTAATAATTCTCATATACCTGATACCCAAATGGTGTTACCATAATTATATACATTTGGGCCCGAAGGCATGATATATATATACACAAAAAGAATAAAGTTTGAATATCAAATATATACAGGAAATTATCAAAAACATCAGAGTACACAGCCCGGCATCGGTATCAAGGCTGGAGCTCAGCTCGGCCTCAGAACCGCTGCCCCGCAACACAGTTCTCACACGCGCAGTCTACGCCGTGCTCAAACTCATCAGGAATACATCATATGGTTGCCAAACAATTTTTAACGTTTTTCCGTTCTATTGAAACGAAAAAACGATAGAAACGTTTTTTAAGAACTATACCAAACGGTTCCTTAGTCTGAGGTGGATATATATATATATATATATCTCAAGAAATAAACTATATTTTAGCTCAAAATTTCGGTTTTTGTAGAGATACGATTCTGATTAGACCTTATCACAAAGATGCACTTCGAACCCTAAACCCTAGGGCACTTCTCCCTAGGTTGGACCACTTTGAACCTACTCAAAAGCCAAAACCTGAGACTTATGAGGTTAGCTAATCTGAAATAGAGTTGTCCCTTCACACTTAAGGGGCACTCGGCCAAGCTTAAGCCATGGTTAGCGAGGATCGCCTCCACTACTATAAGAAACCGTGCCATAGACAAGTTGGCGTCTACCTTTGAATGTGACTCACTTTTGAGTCCGCATGATACTAATGCAAAAGTTACCTTAGACCGTATTCTAATTATTTATATGTTTACATGGGGACTAGAGAATTCCCAAAATATAAACAATTTTAAATTTAATTAATAATATAGGAACCCTAGGTTTAGTGGGTACCCTAACCTTGTTGCATGCATGGTAGTTGACAGGCACAAACACCCGTATCTTCCATTCCCAAGTCATACCCTTTAGCCAACCCACAAAGCCACTCTTTCAACTTTTCAAGCTTTCAACTCTGTTTTTTGAGTCTCCCAAAGATCTATGTGTTACTATAGACAGAGCCAAATTTTTATTTTAGTTAAATCTTCTAGAAAAATTAAAAAAAAGAAAAAAAAAAGAGATGTTGGAACCCTAGCTTTGACTTGGGTTGGAACTTTGGACTCTCTCCATAAAACCATATGCTCTTGTCCATTTTCACTCTCATTTGTTGTTGAGCAAAGACCAAACATACTCAAGGAAAGAAGGAAGGAAGACACAGAGATGGTCCTTTTAAGATCTGCTTACTTAGTTCTTGGGCTTCTCCTCACTTATGTTGCCCGAAGGGATAGTGTTGTACATGCCCATAAAGGTGCATACTTCTTCATTCAGTTACAATATCAAAATTGGTTTTCTTCTTCGTCTTCTTCTTCATTTAGTTACAATATCAAAATTGGTTTACTATACTATGAAGGTTTGAAGTGTGTGGCTAACTCTTGAACTCTTTATGTAGCAACTGACAAGGCAATAGTGACGAACGAAAACAATGGGATTGCGACAACTGGAGTTGATGCTGTATTTGCTTCAAAGGTAGGTTCATTTATTTTCTGTCTCCTCATTTAACAGATGTCATATCCACAGATTAGGGATGTTCACGTACATTCACTTACGTGAAGATTCACCGCTTTCCATTGTTATTCGTTGTTTCCAATACGTTATCATTAGAACAGATTTGTCTTGTTCCTTGCTGATGGCAATGCCGAAGGTGGAATGATAAGTAAATCTATTTTTTCGTACGTTTATTTTGTATCTTTTACTTTATTTGAAGAGATTGTTAGTCTAAATCAGAAGGGTTATGTTAGCAGGAGCTTTTCAAGGGCGTTCCTGCCACTGCTACCATCAACAAAAGGCTGGGAGGAAGGAAAGTGTTGCAGGGTAGTACCTTATGGAAGAATATGATGGAAGAAGAAACTATGAATGGAAAAACTCCAAAGATTTCAGGTGCAGCTCATTCTGTTGGAAAATTTGACCGTGAAGGGATGCAGTTATTGAATGTACACTGTAAATTGAGAGATAGAAGTCTTCTTTCTACGAAGGCCATTAGGGTAAATGGTTTTGTAGCTTTCACTTCTGATTACGGAGTACCAATACACCACCCACCTAAGAATAATTGAGGAAAAGAAGTGAAGCCTTTAGGAAGGTTCCTTTTTGTTTTAACCTTTTCGTCATCCATGTATGTATCAATAGACTTGTATGTTTAAAGGAATTTTCATACTAAGAGGCTCAAGATTATTATTATTATTATATCTAAGTGAGTTGTTTCATTTTTATTTTCAATATGCATGGAAACTGCAATTCATGTTCTTGATGCACGGTCTAAGTTTATATTGCATGCAGGATTGTTTGAATAGTTCTTGACACAATGAGTGGTGGCTTTTATGTTCAATTTGAATATTTGGTTGTTTGGATGCAGGAAAGGATAAAAATTCTTCAAAGAAGACACTTGGAACATTACAGAAATACATGAATGATCAGGTCTCTCTCTCTCTCTTTAAACACACACCCCGCCCAAGGGATACCTGGATCACGAGTTAGAGCAATTAATGTACCATTGACTCGTGGTCTAATACCCCATGGATGAATAAATCCCATGTTAAGAGATCACCACATAGGGAGAGGAACCAAACTCACCCCAACACATGCATGGGTGCTTGCAAGTAGAATTAGAGTAACAACTTGTTATATTTAGAGATTTCACTGTATTGATGTTGTTGCTGTTCCACACTAACAATGGATCCTTTTGGTCTTAATCCCAGAAAAGTAGCAATATATTGAAACCAAAAGCATTGAATTCAGCACCTTGGGATGGAATGCAAAATCCTGATCTCCCAGACACCATGGCCAGCCAACTCAAATCCCAAGACTCTGATGAGGTTGTTTCAAACTGTGGCAGCTTGGAATGTTCTTCAAGTTCAAGCAGGAAAATAGTGTCACCAGAATTTCATGATCATTACTACAAAACTGAGTCCAAAAAGCTTCTTGGGGCTACTGATGATATGGTGATGAGCTTGTTGCACATGGATTACTCTGGGAGGCCTCATTGCAAGCCTCCTATCAACAATCGTCAGCCTTCGCTCAACAGTGTGAAACCATAGTTAGTATTAGCTTTTTAGGTTCACAACTTTGCCTTCCCCAAATTAATAGAAGTTCTTTAACTTTTGTTTCTTTTTTTAATTATTAAATAACCATGTTATAGATGCAAACACCTAGAGCATTTGTTTGTTGTTACTAATATGCAAGTATGAAGAGCAAAAACACGTCTGTGATGTACATTACTTAGTTTTAAGAAATTAGGTAGTGTTTTTGAATTTTTTTTTGGTAGAAATAAAATTGTTCATTAAATCGAATCGGACTCATAGTTATTGAATTATAAGATTTCATAAACCACGGAATTTGACCAAACAATCCAACTTATGGAATTTAGTTGAGTCATGTAGTCTCTTCTTACAAAAGGGTATTTAAACAAATTTCTTCGTGGCAAAAGTTTTGGTAATATTTTTTGTAGAAATATTACACCATAAGTAATCCAAAAATTAAACTAACCATTATGGGTTGACTATCCCTCTTTTATTTGTCATGAAATTTATTGGGATTGTAATGATATACCACACTATTGTTTTGATTGATGACAAGCATTTATCTCAATATTTGTTTTGACCTCACTTGATGCCGAAGGTAGATCCTCAAAGCAAAGTAGTGTAATCTTTAGTTTTGCTAATGGCAATGTCGAAGGTGAAACTGAAGTTTCTATGTAGGTCACGTGTTTTGGTCTAAGAATGCCTAAACGGTAATCATGTAAATTCCATATTCTCTTATATACTTTTTCTGATATTTAGCGGAAAAAAAATTATGGTTTGTTATATGGACAATCATTGGGATTTTAAAAACTAACCTAATTAAGGATCAAGATGATACTTGTCGAATTTATTGATAGCAGGAGCTTGGTTGATACTAAAAAATTGGGCCATTATCATTCATGCAAGCATATTTGGTTGCCTCCAGCTTAAAATTTTAAAGGCTTCATGGATTAAAGCCTACAACCCAAATTCATTTCTAAAACTCAATTTAACTATTAGTGCTTATTTTAACTCATGATATAATTTAGTTGATTAGATGAGATTTTAATTTAATTAGAATATATATTTATAATATAGAGACAAGCTGAGTGCACCATAGCCCATGCTAGGCTGGGCAGCCCATGTCTAGGACCAAAGGTGAATTTTAATTAATGTACCTTGGGTTGTGGTACTGTTTATTGGCAAGGACAAGGTAAACCGCTATTCAACTCTTTGGATATGCAGAGGCTAAATTAACTTCTTGTACGCCACTCCCATTGCCCATGGATTTCGTCCCAATCTCTCTCTCAATAACATAGGTCTCTAGAGTGAGTAGAATCCATATGGCATTGAGAAAGTGTACGAGAATGTTCTTATATGAGAACATGACCATTCTCCGATTTGCATGAAGTCTATGGTACGTGGTAGACTCAGCTTACCAACCGAATTGGCCCTGATGCATGCTACAACATAGGCGATTGGCCATGTTGCATGGCTTTGTCACATGAGATAAGTATAGTCCTTAATGGATGGAACTTTTGAAGCTCCTGATCCACTATTGAAATGGAAAATCTCCAATAAACTTAGTCTTATTCAAAGCACAAGATCACCATTGATTGTCACATATTACCTTAATTTGATGGATGACCAAGAATCTTAACCAACCATGAAGCCATTGACACAAACCATCATTGCTACTTACACGTAATTGTAAGAGTAACTGTGATACCCTACTTTTTAAACCCGGTATAATTACACGGTTGACCCAGTTTAACCATGCAGGACTCGAACCAGAAAGGGTTAAGACAGGTTCCTTATGGACCATGATGGCAAGGGTGACTTTGAACACAGGTTGGCCAGACAAGTCCGAGTCAATGCCAGAGGAGACGGGTACCCAAGCTGTGCACGTGCACGTATCATAAGGCCATGTACGGATGATGCTGGTATGTAGCTGTATCCTAAAGCACATACGTATAATATACCGTGTGCCGAGAGTCGAATTCCATCAAAATCCCACTTGTTGGTTAATTTTCAGCCCTCAGGTGGGCGGTCACAGGTGGGCTCATCCGCCCACCTGTGTGACCCACCCATGAGGTTACTAGCTGTTTTAAAAAGTATAAATAGTATTATTATGTTTTTCATTTTCTCATTTATGACATTCGGGCGTTCGGTGAGAAGAGTAAAGAGAAGAGGGAAAAGAAGGAAAAAAGAGAACGGAGAAGAGGAAAGGGGAAGGAAGAGGAAGAAGAAATGGATTTAAGTGGCGCCAAGGTTTGATCTTCCCATTCCAACGCCGGAAGAGTGATCCCCAACACGAGGTCTACGATTAGAGGTGAGCAAAGGCTATGTTTCTTAAACTTTCACCAAACCCAAGTAAAACCCTTGATTTGGGTAGAGTTCCTTGAGATCTTGTAAATCCCCTTTGAGATGATGAATCTAAGGTTTGATAGATGGTCTATGTGTTGATTTTGAAGGATTTGAAGAAGTGGCTACAAGGTTGGGGAAGCATTGGTGATTTCTTGAGCTAAGAAGTGATTTTGGGGTTTTGAAAGAGTTCTTGAGCAAATAAGGTAAGATGGCTTCTCAATCCTTAAATCTAACTTAGATCTAGGTTAGAATCATCTTATGAGACCTTGAATGTGTGAAAAATGGGTTTGGAAAAGCCCCATTTAATTCCCCAAAGGTTGGAGAAGGTTTCAAGGAAAATGGTGTTTTTTCATCCGCTCAGGTGGGCCGAGACCGGTGGGCCGAACGGCTTGCCTGAGGGCACCCGCCTGAGAGGGCAGGCCCTCGGGGCTGATCGACGGGTTGACCTGCCCACCGATCAAGACCGGTGGGCCGACCCACCCACCTGTGAAGACAGGTGGGCCGTGACAGGTGGGCTGTACGACCCACCCGAGAGGCCCCCAATATGATTTTTGTGTTCGAATGGACCCAAAATGGACGTGCGACCTTTTTTTATGATTCTAAACATGATTTTGTCATCAAATCTTATTAGTTTGACCCCAAAGTGGTGAAATGCTAACCCCATTCACTTATGATAGGTTCACTAAAAGTTACGTTTCTCGCGTCGGACCTCACCCGTACCGGGCGTGAGTCTTTGTACGCGACAGGTAAGTGGAGAGAGGACGTTTGACTTTATTTCAAGGCTTGTTTGACATTCATTCAAATGTATCTAGACTAGCCATGTCATCATGCAAATTATATGTAGTTTAGCCATCCTCATATTATTATGACATGTGTGTTGTGTTTACTTTCTCAATGTCAAATGATGATGTGCTTATGTGATAAATGATGGAATCATTGTGCATGATGCATTAATAGACTAGATGTCATAGTTGGCTTAGAAACGAGTGCATTGGTGGCCTGTGGAATGGGACGCGGTGGCACTATACAATCGCACCATGTCATATAGGAGCATGCGATTTAGAATTATCTTCTCGTGCTACGACCCTTCCCAACAGGGGTTGAGGTGTTGGGTTACCATTTGGGGGGAAGCAGTGGTCACGGTTGTCGGGTCACTGTGGCTGTTAGACATACGCTCGATCGATCATTAGGACAGTCGGCAACCTCGATGGTATATTCAAGAGGGCCAATCGTACTGCTTTTAAATTACTGGAGTCAACACCTTTATTTTTTATCATTTACTTTTATGTTGAGAGCCGATAGTTGGCATACTTTACTTTTCTGAGTACTCACGGTGGGCCTTCTCCGACAGCCCTATGGACTTATCGCGGGATAGAGTTTACGGCTCGTACCCAGAGTATACGCGCACTGTGGTTGTAGTAACACTAAACCAAAGACTTAGTAATGTTGTTTAGGTGGATGTGATTTAAAATGAAATGTATAGCATATAGTGCATATGGTTGTGACTGTTGTGTGGACTGTTGTGTGGTCCTTCTTTTCACTTACTGAGCTAGTGAGCTCATCCCACGTATACACCTCTTTTAGATGATTTTGCAGGTCACCAACCTGAAGATCAAGGGTCGGGCCCCACAGTTGAATTTCTCGATGCCCGAGGAACATAAGCACGGTGCGGATTGCTCGTGCGAGGGCTGTGCTACGGGACCGCAGTATTGACATCGTGTTGGGTTTTACTTTTTTATTCTTTTGATGACCCCTTTTTGTTTACTTGATATGTGAATTGTTATTCTTTTTGTGTAAATATCATGCCTGCGGGCCCACATGTATTTATCTATATACTACAATTCGGGTATCAAGTATATTGGGGGTATTTACAAGTAAATTAAGTCTTTCGCTGAACTTTTGAATGATTATCTTAGTTGTATGTATGCTGTGGTTGGGTACTGTATCAGATGATCCTAGCAGGTTTGGGTTAACTGGAGTTAACCCGGTCACCGGTCCGGTTCTGTGTGAATAGGGTGTGACAATGGTGGTATCAGAGCGCGATGCTCTATTCACTCACAGCATACCATTTAGACCCCATAGAATCTATAATAGGAAATGGGATTGGGTAAAAAAAAAAACCTTTAAAGAATTAAAAGCCAAAGAAAGAAAGTAATAATAATGGTTGCATTTAGTTAACGCATTTCATGGCATGCATTAGAGAAGGTTTATTTGGAACAAATGAAAAATTAGTTATTTGATTCCATAACCCATAGAGTAGGTATTTAACGAAATTTTGGCAGTATAACGACGCTAAAACAAGATTTTCAAAATTTTTCACACACAAGCACCTGATAGACAACACATATATATACCAACAAGCATAATCAATACCAATCCAACCACAAGTCACCAAACATCATCACAACACCATACTAGCAAGTCAAATTACAGAGAAGGAAAAGTACAAAGAAAAATAATAATATGAACCACATGGAGACAAGTGAGAAGCTGATGTAGACGGGCGAGCTAAGTCCTCAGAGACCCTCGTCATCGTCTAACTCCACTACTCCGTCCCTCCTAGGTCTCGATCTAACCTTGAGCTGACTGTCGTAGTAATCAAACCTGGAGGTCACCAGCTGTACATCCCTCCGGAGTCGGGAAAAATCCGTTGAAATGGCGTTGGCTGTTGTATCCAAGTCCTCGCCCAATCTTAGGAACAAACTCTCTAAGGTAGCCTGCCTTTCCAAGATGTTTTCCTCTCTAGAAGCACTCTCATCTAGTCTTCTTAGCAGCTGATCTTGCCCTTCTTTCAAGGCCCTCATAGCAGTCATCATGCTCTCAAAATCAAATGCACCACTCTTAGGTGGTGGGCTCTGTGCTATGGGCCTGTAGCCCTCGTGAAGCCAGGATCAACACCTCTCGAATCAAGAGGCTCCTCCTCGAGGATATCCTCATCTAGAAAATCCTCCTCCTCGAATTGAGGAACATAATCCTAATCCTCCTCACTAGTCTCCTCCTCCATGGGAACATCCTCCCTATGGGCATTCCTCCTGTCCCTGCCTCTTTGAGCTCCTACTCTCTGAGGTACATCCGTGAGAGCTTGGAGACCCATCCTCAGTAGGTTTCCCCTGTTAAACTTTTCTGCTGGAGTCTTTCCCTCCTCACCACTTAGATCTACCCCAAAGAACTCAAAGATCCTGGTGAGGATCCTACCATATGGGAACCCTCCGTCCTCGGGGTGTGAGGTATGGTGCTCCATAGTCTTAAGGATGATGTAAGGCAAGCATAAGTGCTCGGCACCTCCCTCCAAGGCCTTATAAATGCAGAAGGCTATATAGGCCGCCATGAAGCCTACTTGGTTCCGGTGACCTCCTCTAGGGAGAAAATTGAACTGAACCAAACGAGCAAAGACACGAACCTCTGGGTAAAATGTCATCTCAGAATCCGAACGCTCCTTGCTGCCACAGATGGTCTCGTAAATATGGTCCTGCGTCTCCAAACTTAAGGATGGGCCCATGGGCTTACTCCTTGGGGGACTGTAGAAATGAGGTCCAACTGAAGAAATGTCCAAAATACTAGCAAGGGTGTCCACAATCAAGTGAATGTCCACCCCCTTCACCATGCTAGTTATTGAATACTCCCCATACTGGTAAGAGACCTCCAAATTGCAGTAGAATCTTCTAACCAGTTGCTCATAGCACGGACGATCTATGTTGAGGATAGACTGCCAACCCAAGGCGGTGAATCTCTTATGAAGTTGAACCTTGTGGAAATCACTGATTACCACGGTATTCTCCATCATTACAGATCTCTTTAGGAAGGCCTGCCAGTTGGTTGCTGCCTTTGAACTTCGGAAGAGTCCCTCATCGTAGTCTGAAGGGTCGATAGGGGTAGGTCCTTGTCGCCTTGTGCGGGGGGCTAGGGAACTAGTCCCTGCACTCTTTCGCTTGGAAGTTACGGCCCTACGTCGAGTGGAAGAGGATGCGGGTTCCTTGCCCTTGCGAGAAGACATCCTAGTAAGAAAAGAGAGGAAACAATGATAAGTAAGGATGTTGCATAGCAAAGGAAACAAATAGATGGCTGAGCAAGTGCATGTAAATGCACCTAAATGCATAATGTGGATTGTGATAGAAAGAGGAGTGGATAAATCATGGAGAAATGAATAGGAGGAAGCCCCCAAAACATGATATCCACTAGCACATTGCAAAATAGAAATGTAACAAAGGCGTATAAAGCATGGCAAGTATGAAATGATGGGAAAACCCCAAATCTCAATGTGTAAATTCAATCTAAGAAAATGAAAAGTCTCACAATAGAGTAAAGCCTGAAGCTTACATGTTTATGAATGAAATGCCATCATTATACAATCTAAAGTATGCAAAGAAATCTTCTATTATGACATTGAGGTGCAAGGAATGAAATAGATTTAAGTTGTCCACAAGTATGAAGTGATGGAAAGAGAATCATAGAAACCCAACACAAAAAGAGATGGGTTTTCATGCAAAAGAGAGGAATTTCATGGAAAGAGATGGGATTTCCAGAATACACGAATTTCCATGAACTCTCCAACATTTTAAGTGCAAATCAAGCATAAGGAATTTCATTTGAGTTGTTAGTTGGGGAGAAAACGGTAAAGATAGAAGAAAGCCCCGAATTGGAGAAAATTAAGGCACGGTTGAGATTTCTCTCATAAATTGTGAAGTAAAGCCTAAAACTATGCATGAATCACAAAGAAAACATCACATTCTCATGGAATGATTGTTCTATGGAAAGAAACATGGAAAAAAATTCAAGATCGGGGACTACACATGGATTCTACCTCCAAAGTACACGTTCCAAGAAGAAAAATGGAGAAGAGACTTACTTGAGAGTGGAGGAGTTGAATCTTCCCAAAATTCGCAAAATCGTTGAGTGAGATCGTGAGTGGGAGCGTCAAGGAACTCTCAAAAATCGCCTGAGAGAGAGAAGGGGGAAGAAATGGGAGAAAAAATAGGAAACAAGGCTTAAAAGCCCTGTTCGTGTTCTACCTCGGGTCAGACCGGTGGGCCGACCAGAGCTGCCCGCAGGTGGTAGCCCGTCGATTGGGAGAAAACACAAAAAAAAAGGGGAGAAGGGGGTGGAGATTTATGTATATATATATGATTTAAAAAAGGGGCTAGCACCATATAGTCGAGTGGGACCATCGTCCTACTTGTTGAAGCACTAGCACCGTATTTTCAGGATTAAGCTATGGCTAGTTGCAAAACATCATACAATATAATATCCTGTGCGTTGGCATATGATTATGTGCCGATATAAATTCTGAGGTGCTTAACCAATATTGTGTATGATATGTTCCAGGTGCAAGGACATGATGGTACGTACTAGATCCGGTAGCAATACACGAGGTACCTCGCGTGGTCCTCGTCCGGTCGGTCGACCACCAAATCCTAGAAGGTCCCGCTCTATGGGGCAAACCCCACTCCCATAACCTCAAGAAACCTTTGGTCAGGGTGTGGCACAAGGGGACCCACCTGTGACTACACTTCCGGATCCTCCACCGGTCATCACTTCGGGTGATGTTGCAACCATAATCCAGCAGTCACAACAAGCCTTCCAGCAGCAAATGCTTCAGCAGCAGCAGGCATTTATGGCTGCTATACAGCAGCAGTTAGACCTTTCTCAAACCAATAAACCTCCCCAGATACTTACTCCACAGGANGGGCCCCGCCCCAGTTTTGGTATCATAGATCCATTGATTTAATTGCCATTCCTATGGGCACTATGCTAAAGATTGTCGGGTCAGACCAGCCTTACCCTCCAGTCAGCCCTTTGTATACCGACCTCCCTTAACTCGGGCGAATCAACCACAGGGAAGGATGTATGCCCTATCAGCTGAGGAAGCTGAGGCCAGCACGGAAGTGGTATCCGGTACATTTTAAATTTAAGAATTTCCTTATGTTAAATATTGATGACCTGCTGTACTTATATGCATTGTTACACTAGGTGTCCTACCTATATCGGGCATACCAGCCTATGCCTTATTTGATTCAGAAGCTACACATTCATTCATATCTAAGAGATTTGCTGAGAAACTGGGTATGTCACCCAGGACACTAGATCATGGGATGATTGTAAGTATGCCTACCGGTAAAGTTACACATTGAAGGAGGTGTATGGGCCGTGCCCAGTGGAAATCAATGGGAAGAAATTGGATGCACAACTCATTAAATTCAATATGTAGAATTTTGATGTTATACTAGGCATGGATTGGTTATCGGCCCATCGAGCTAATGTCATGTGTGCTGAAAAATTAATTAGGGTGACAGATGATGAAGGGAAAGAATTGGTATACCGAGTAGATAAAATGAAACGGGCGAGAAGGTCCTCGTCTCCGCCCTTCAAGTGGTAAAGTTGTTGGAAAGTGGATGTCAGGATTACTTAGCATTGGTACTTGATGTTGATGCAAGAGTTATACCTCTAGAAGAGGTAAAGGTGGTTAAAGAATTTCCTGACTTCTTTCCAGATGATCTGATGCATTTATCGCCTGATAGAGAGTTGGAGTTTGCCATAGACTTGATTCATGGAGCAACTCCAGTGTTTAAAGCTCCATACAGGATGGCACCAGCCGAATTGAAGGAGTTGCAGATGCAATTGCAAGAACTATTGGAGAAGGGGTTTATTCGTCTAAGTGTTTCACCTTGGGGTGCCCCAGTATTGTTTGTCAAGAAGAAGGATGGTAGCTTGCGTATGTGCATTGATTATCGGGAATTGAATAAGCTAACCATTAAGAACCGGTATCCATTGCCACGCATTGATGATTTGTTTGACCAACTGCAGGGTGCAAGGGTATTTTCAAAGATAGACCTTAGATCAGGCTATTATCAGCTCAAGATAAAGAGCGACGACATACCCAAGACAGCATTCAGGACTCGGTATGGTCACTATGAGTTCCTAGTGTTATCTTTTGGGTTAACCAATGCACCGGCAGCATTCATGGATTTAATGAATCGAGTATTTCACGATGTCCTTGATAAATGGGTAATTATTTTTATTGATGACATCTTGATCTACTCTAAGACAGAAGAGGAGCACACTCAACACCTGAGGATGGTATTACAGAGGCTGAGAGAACAACAATTGTTTGCCAAATACAATAAATGTGAATTTTGGCTTGAGCAAGTTGGATTCCTGGGACACGTAGTGTCTAAGGCCGGAATCGAGGTGGATCCTGATAAGGTGAAAGCAGTAGTAGAGTGGGAAAGCCCCAAGAACGTTACAGAAATTAGAAGTTTCTTGGGTTTGGCTGAGTACTACCGGTGCTTCATTGAGAATTTTGCTCAGATCTCAGCACCAATGACTAAGTTAACCAAAAAATGTGTGAAATTTGAATGGACAGAGGAATGTGAGAAGAGTTTTCAGGAATTGAAGAAAAGGTTGGTGTTGGCCCCTGTGTTGACCATCCCTGAAGGCACAGGTGGAATGACAGTCTACACTGACGCTTCTAAGGTCGGCTTGGGTTGTGTTCTCATGCAACGCGGTAAGGTGATAGCATATGCATCTCGACAACTAAAGGAATATGAGAAGAACTACCCCACTCATGACTTGGAACTAGCCGCAGTCATTTTTGCCCTAAAGATTTGGCGACATTATTTGTATGGGGAGAAGTGCGAGATATACAGTGATCACAAAAGCCTTAAGTACTTTTTCACCCAGAAAGATTTGAACATGGGGCAGAGGAGATGGCTTCAGCTTATGAAGGATTATGACTGCGACATCCAGTATCATTCCAACAAGGCTAATGTAGTGGTCGATGCGTTAAGTCGGACGGCACAGACTGTGTCACTCTCATACTTAGCAGTCAGCCCACCACTCATACAAGAAGCGACGCTAATGGATGAAACCCTCTTATATGAAGGAGCAACCTTAGAGCTTGAACATCAACTAGAAAACCTTAAATGGTTGACTGTATCACTGGCGGCTCTACACGTGCATCCGTCTATTAGGCAAGAGGTGATAATGAAACAACCTTTGGATCCTGAATTGCAGCAGATCAGAGTTAAGGTTCAAGATCAAGCAATTAATGACCCTGATTTTGTTTTAGCCAGTGATGGGGCATTGTTGTTTCGAGGAAGATTGTGTGTGCCCGATGATTTGGATATACAAGATAAGAGAGTGCGGGAAGCACACAGCTCCGAGTACTCACTCCACCGAGGAAGTACAAAGATGTATAAAGACCTTAAACAAAATTACTAGTGGCCTAGCATGAGAATCACAATAGCCCTGTATGTGGCGACTTGTCTTACATGCCAAAAGGTAAAGGCTGAGGGGCATCGACCTTATGGTACTCTTCAACCACTCCCAGTATCAGACTGGAAGTGGGATAGGATTACAATGGATTTCATCACCGGACTACCATGCACACCTAAGGGGATGGATGCGATATGGGTGATAGTTGATCGGCTTACTAAGACTGCTCATTTCATTCCCATCAAGACCAAGTTCTCTATGGTCAAGTTGGCATAACTTTATATAGATAACATAGTGCACTTGCATGGAGTGCCAGTGAGCATTTTGTCAAATAGGGACCCAAGGTTCACTTCCAGATTTTGGAAAAAGCTTCCAACATACCTTGGGATCACAATTGAATTTGAGTACTGCTTTCCACCCACAGACTGATGGTCAGTCGGAGCGAACCATACAGATATTAGAAGACATGCTCAGGGCGTGTGCAATGGAAATGTGTGGTAGTTGGGAAGAATATATACCCCTTATGGAGTTTGCCTATAACAATAGTTACCAAGCTACAATTGGGATGGCTCCGTATGAGGCATTATATGGTAGGAAGTGCAGAACTCCTCTGTATTGGAATGAGGTAGGCGAACGCCGAATGTTAGGACCTGAAATGATACAGATGACTTGTGACAAGGTCGATGTTATTCGGGAACGGATTAAAGCAGCTCAGTCTCGTCAAAAGAACTATGTAGACAACCATAGGAAAGACATTGAATTTCAGCCAGGAGAAAAGGTGTCTCTCAAGATCTCCCCTACTAAAGGGTTGCAAAGATTTCATAGAAAGGGGAAGTTGAGCCCGAGATACATTGGCCCATTTGAGATCTTAGCTCGGGTTGGCTCAGTAGCCTACATGCTTGCTCTGCCATCTTCACTCGGGAATGTCCATAACGTATTTCATGTATCCATGCTGAAGAGATACATCCATGATCCATCTCATGTATTTCCCGTGGAACCAGAATATCTAAAAGCGGATATGACCTATACAGAGCAGCCAACTGAAATCTTACACCGAAAGGTGAAAACCCTTCGCAACCACTCCATTTCCTTCGTAAAGGTGAGATGGGCTAGTCATTCACTTGAAGAAGCATCTTGGGAGAAAGAGGATGAAATCCAAGCCAAGTACCCTCATCTTTTCAAACAACTAGGTACGCCAATTTCAAGGACGAAATTTTCAGAAAGGGGGGGTAAATGTGATACCCTACTTTTTAAACCCGGTCAAATTACACGGTTGACCCGGTTTAACCATACAGGACCCGAACCGGAGAGGGTTAAGGTGGGTTCCTTATGGACCATGATGGCAAGGGTGACTTTGAACACCGGTTGGCCAGATAAGTCCGAGTCAGTGCCAGAGGAGACGGGTGTGCCCAAGCTGTGTACATGCACATATCATTAGGCCATGTATGGATAAAGCTGGTATGTAGCCGTATCCTAAAGCGTATACGTATAATATACCTTGTGTCGAGAGTGAGACTCATGCCGAGAGTCGAATTCCACCAAAATCCCACTTGTTGGCCAATTTTTGGCCCTCAGGTGGGCGGTCACAGGTGGGCACATCCGCCCACCTGAGTGACCCACCCATGTGCTACTAATGATTTTAAGAATTTATAAATAGCATTATTTGTGTTTTTCAATATCTCATTTATTACACGGAAGGTTGGTGAGAAGATTTAAGAGGAGAGAGAAAAGAAGGGAGAAAAGAGAACGAAGAAGAAGAAAGGGGAAGGAAGAAGAAGAAGAAATGGATTTAAGCAGCCCCATGGTTTGATCTTCCCATTCCGACATCGGAAGAGTGATCTCCAACACGAGATCTCCGTTTAGAGGTGAGCGAAGGCTATATTCCTTAAACTTTCACCATACCCAAGTAAAACCCTTGATTTGGGTAGAGTTTCTTAAGGTCTTGTAAATCCCCCTTGAGATGATGAATCTAAGGTTTAATAGATGGTCTATGTGTTGATTTTGAAGGATTTGAAGAAGTGTTTACAAGGTTGGAGAAGCATTGGTGATTTGAAGTGATTTTGGGGTTTTTGAAAGAGTTCTTGAGCAAAGAAGGTAAGATGACTTCCATTCCTTAAATCTAACCTAGATCTAGGTTAGAATCATCTTATGAGACCTTGAATGTGTGGAAAATGGGATTGAAAAAGCCCCATTTGATTCCCCAAAGGTTGGGGAAAATGGCAGTTTTTTGCCCGCTCAGGTGGGCTGAGACCGGTGGGCCAAATGGCCCCGCCTGAGGGCACCCGCCTAAGAGGGCAAGCCCTCGGGGCCAACCGGCGAGCCCTTACCAGTGGGCCGACTTGCCCGTCGGTCCTAGCTGACCCTCGGACTCCACCGACGTGCCCCTACCGATGGGCCGATTGGTTGGCCGACCTACCCACCGGTCATGACCATTGGGTCAAGACCGGTGGACCGATCCACCCACCTGTGAAGACCGGTGGGCTGTGACAGGTGGGCTGTTCGACCCCCCGAGAGGCTCTCAACGTGATTTTTTTGTCCGAATGGACCCAAAACGGACGTGCGACCTTCTTTTAGGATTCTGAACATGATTTTATCATCAAATCTTATTAGTTTTGATCCCAAAGTGGTGAAATGCTAACCCCATTCACTTGTGATAGGTTCATCAAAATTTACGTTTCTTGCGCCGGATCTCATCCGTACCGGGCGTGAGTCTTTGTACACTACAAGTAAGTGGGGAGAGGACGTTTGGCCTTATTTTAAGGCTTGTTTGGCATTTATTCAAATGTATCTAGACTAGCCATGTCATCATGCAAATTATATGTAGTTTAGCCATCCTCATATTATTATGACATATGTGTTGTATTTACTTTCTTAATGTCAAATGATGATGTGCTTATGTGATGAATGATGGGATCATTGTGCATGATGCATTATTAGACTAGATGCTATAGTCAGCTTGAAAATGAGTGCATTGGTGGCCCGTGGAATGGGATGCGGTGGCACTATGTAATCGTACTATGTCATATAGGAGTATGCGGTTTAGGATTGTCATCTTCCCGTGCTACGACCCTTCCCAACAGGGGTTGAGGTGTTGGATTACCATTTGGGGGGAAGCAGTGGTCGCGGTTGTCGGATCACTGTGGCGGTTAGACATACGCCCGGCGGGTCATTAGGACAGTCGGCAACCTCGGTGGTATATTTAAGAGGGCCAATCGTACTGCTCTTAAATTGCTGGAGTCGGTACCTTTATTTTCTATCATTTACTTTTATGTTGAGAGCCGATAGTCGGCATGCCTTATTTTTTCGAGTATTCACGGTGGGCCTTCTCCGACAGCCCTATAGGCGTGTCGCGGGATGGAGTTCGTGGCTTGTACCCGGAGTATATGTGCACTGTGGTTGTAGTAGCACTAAACCAAAGACTTGGTAATGTTGTTTAGGTGGATGTGATTTAAAATGAATTGCATAGCATATAGTGCATATGGTTGTGATTGTTGTGTGGTCCTTCTTTTCACTTACTGAGCTAGTGAGCTCATCCCACGTGTACACCTCTTTTAGATGATTTTACAGGTCACTAGCCTGAAGATCAAGGGTCGGGCCCCATAGTTGAATTCCTTGAAGAGGATTGGTGGGTCCTCGAGGACTATGAGCACGACACGGATTGCACGTGCGAGGGCTATGCTGTGGGACTACAACAGTGACTCCATGCAGGGTTACTTTTTTATTCTTTTGATGATCCATTTTGTGTACTTGATACGTAAATTGTTATTCTTTTTATGTAAATATCATACCTGTGGGCCCACATGTATTTATCTATGTACTACAATTTGGGTATCAAGTATATTGGGGATATTTATAGGTAAATTAAGTCTTCTGCTGAACTGTTGAACATTATCTTAGTTGTGTGTATTCTGTGGTTGGATACTGTATCAGATGATCCTGGTAGGTTTGGGTTAACCGGAGTTAACCCTGTCACCGGTCCGGTTCTGTGTGAACGGGGTGTGACAGGACACACTCAGCAGAGATACATAGAATGGCTGCCAACATATCCATAGTAAGGATTAATATTTACCCCTTCACCAGACTGGTGAGAGAGTACTCCCCACTCTTATAGGACACCTCCAAGTTGTAATAGAAATATCGAACAAGGTCCTCATAGAAAGGATTGTCGGGTTGAAGCATGGGATCCCAACCTAGAGAAGTGAATTTCTCCAACATCTGGTAATCTACAAATTCCTCAGTCACCACTGACTTCTCCATCATAACTGGCTTTTTGGAGAAGATGGACTAGGCTACAGCCGCTTCAAGGCTGTGAAAAAGGCTCTCATTGAAGTTTGATGGGTCAATAGAGGCCTCCCTCACGGGTCGGGCCTGTGATGTAGAGGAGCTGGGGACTACATTTATCCCTCTGGATGTAGTAGTTTTCCTCCTTTTAGAGGAGGAGGCAACCTCTTTTCCTTTCCTATAAGACATCCTGAAAACACAAGGGAGATGTATAAGTGAAATGAACAGGGAATATGAAAAGAATGTGATAAACAATATTTTAAAAAGGGGATGGTGAGATGAACCCATTGAGAAATGACATGAATTAAAGAATCCCGAAGTGCATGTATAAATATCAAAATGCAAGTGTAATGAGGAAGTGAATGAGTGTGAGAACCTACTTAAGACCCAAATGCAATTAAATGGGGAAAATGTATGTAACCCTACAAAGGAGTTATTCAAACTACTTTACAAGTCATTGATAGAGGATGGACATAGTGATATTTCATTCATAAGGGAAAAGCGAAGAAAAGGAGGGAAATCCCCAAAATTTCCAAAGATTTAACCAAAAAGGGGAAATGTGTATCAAAAGGAAAAAAAACCCATGCACACACGAATGAAACTGACTTATCTACTAATGTGCGTGTGCATTGAGAGTGAAAAATAGCACGGGAACAATCAATTTGCAATAAATAAGAATAATGAGCACATTTATGTGTGAAATCTAGGATAGTAAAATATGCATTTTACATATTTAGAATGGAGCTACCTTGGGTTTTACTCTCTTTTTGCAGGTTTTATATTTTCAATGCCTTAAGGACTATAGGGCTCTATATCTCCAATTTTACACATAAAGAGGTCCTATTTCTTTCCATGGTTGCAAAGAGGATGAAATTCTGAGCAAGATGGAAGTGTTCAATTAAAAGTACACATCTGTTTGGTCACCTATACAAGTGATTATTCTTTTCAGGCCAGAAAAAGAATAATGTACCAGAACTGAACCGAGATGCAGAACCAGCCCATCTGCAGTTGTCTCAGGGGTAAGGAATATTCCAAATGTCAACAAAGATCGATGGACCACACCCTTAAGTGATTGAAGATTTATTTTTGGTAACAACAACTACCTAGCATAGTTGGTGAGTCGTGGTGTACAAAATCCCTTCCTTATTAAGAGGTCTCAAGTTCAAACCTCTTGACTGCCATTTTTATGAGGTTTTTTTTAGAGGGTTTTCTCTCTCCTACTCATCACTTAAAGGAGGTCGGCCAAGATGGTTGTGCACAAGCTTGAAGAAGAGAGAGAGAAAATAAAGAGAAAAAAGGAAAGAAAAAAAGAAAAAAAAGAAAAAGACATGGGCATGGATGGAATTTCTCATTAAAATAGAATATTGTCCAAATCCAAGCAAGAAAAATCGGCCAAGGGGGATTTCTTACGCAAGAAGAGAGAGAAAAATGGAAAAAGGGAGAAAAAAGGAAAAAAGGTAAGAAAAATCGTGGGAGATTTTCTCTCCACAAGTTTTCTCTCTTTCTCTCTTCTCTCTCCTCCACCTCATCAACAAGATAAAAAAAAATACTTTTTTTTAGAAGCTAAAATCATTAGCTTCCCTCCCCCATTCTCTATATAATAGAATCAACACAAGGGGAGGAGACACTTTATTCTTCTTCTAAGGGTTTTTTTAGTTGCTTTCTCTTTCTCTCTCTTACTCTCTTTTGTTTTAGTTATTCTTTGTTTTTGCTTTAATCACTTTTGTAATAGCTTTTTATTTTAATTAATGCAAGCATTGTTTTATTTTTATTCAGCCTTTTATGTTTATGATTTATGCAATTGAGTTGTAATTTTTAAGTTATAGTTCTAGGCTAGATCTAAGTGACAAGACCATGAGCCGTGGAGCATCTCTTTTTCAAATTCAGTTTTTTTTTAAGATTTATTTTCTACAAGCCTAGAAATTTCAGATTTGGTTCATTCCAATTCTGGTTTTTAGGGTTGGCAGTATCTCAAATCACCAAAGCTTTCAAGTTCAAGCATTGATTTAGGTAGGTAGGCTTCTTTAATAATCTTCTCTCCCCCTCTCATTCCCTCTTCTGACTACCCTTTCTTTCTTAATTTAGGATTTTAATTTCAGTCGTTACATTATTGCTTTCCCTTTACCCCAAGGTTCATGGCTAGTGTATGTGTTGGCTTTGCCCCTCCTATCCATAGAACCATTATTTTATTGTTTTTATTTTAATTGCCTCCCTTCCCTAAAGCCAAGTAGAGTAACCCTTGTAAGAGTGACTCTCTGATCAAGTAGGGAAGCTCAGGCTAAGTAGAGAAACCTACTTGTGAGCCTCTCTCTACCTTTATCCCCTTTCTTTTACTTTATTTTTATTTCAGCATTTTTTTTCCTTCATTGTTTTTTAATTGCGTGGGTTGTTTATTTTTAGTTATTTATTTATTTAATTTTGATTGCGTGGCTTGCGTATTTAAATTCTTAGATGATGAATGGTTAAGACGTTATTTTAGATACATATGTTTAGGATATTAGTTAGAATTAGATCCAACCATTAATCGGTTCACTTTCTCATTATTAAAAGAAGCCAAAAATAAAGTGGCTGCTCTCCTTGTGTTTGACCCGTAGCTACACTGATCCGTATGCTTGCGGTTACATTTTAAATCCTAACAAAGAAAAATGAGAAGAAAACCATAAAACAGAGAAATTAGGGCAAGGAATTTGAGATTTCTATCTATAAATCAGTCAATCAAGGCCAACAAACTATGGAAAGCATAAATAGAACACCACATTGCCAAGAAAATAAACGTTCCATGGAGGAAATGAAGTATATGATGAGATTATGAGTTCTCTAATGAAAGAATACCAAAAAACATCATTCTCAAGGAGAAAATGGAGAAAGGGAAACTTACTTGAGTACTTAAGATGATGACGAAGAGATGAACGCCGATTCGTGAGTGAGATCACGACTTAAAGTGTTGGAACGAACCCTCAAATCGCCCTAGCCTAGAAGTTAGAAAGAAAGAAGGAAGTGGGAAAAATGGGTTTTAAAACCCGTTTTAATTGGTCTCGGACGAGGCCCCTGCCTGACGTTACCCGTCAGTCTTGCCCATCGGTTTGCGTATCAAGGCCCAGAATGGCCTGAGTTTGGGATTTTTAGTATTTCGCGCCAAGTAGACCCCAACTAGACACCATTAGGGGTATTTTGCCACATAGTTAAGCATCGTTGTGAGACTGGACTATGTGTGGATAAATAATTGCGGGTGCATTTGGATATGTGTTGTGATGTATCAATGTAACATGTGATATAAAATGCAGTTGATTGTGAATATATGTACAAATGTGGTGGCACTCGATCAATGCTTACATTTTGGAATAATCCAGGTACAGAACACTATGGTATGCACCAGATCCGATGGTCGTGCCTGTGGTACCTCTCGTGGTCGACCACCCATTTCCCATGGGGCAGTCCTCACATCCACCACCTCATGTGGATCATTATCTGGAGGAGGTTTAGGGTAACCCACCCGTGAATGAAATTCCGAGTCCCCCACATACCATCACTCCTGGTGATGTGGTGACCCTAATACAATAGTCGCAAAGGGCTTTTCAGTAGCAGTTGCTTTAGCAGCAACAAACTTTCATGGATGCTATGCAATAATACTTGAACCCTACTCTACAGGGTCAGCCTTTTAGGGGGGTTACTCCACAGGACCCTCCCGTGGGGTTAGGTATTGGAGTGTAATCTGGAGGAACACCACCTGGGGTTATACCTCAAGATCAACCAAAAGGTACCCCTCTGATTCCACCATATGGTACTCCACCATTTATGTTGCCTCCACCCTATCCCTACTATTTGGCTTATCCTCCTTATCATCCACCATTTACCACTACGGTGAAGGTGGTGGAATCTTTTAAGAAGTACATGCCTCCCATCTTCACCAAGGTGGGTAGACCCATTGGAGTCGGATCGATGGATCCAAGAGTTGGAGAAGTATTTGATATTGTAGAGTGCACAGAGGCACAAAAGCTTATTTGTTCTGGGTTGCAACTTAGAAATGAAGCTGATTCTTGGTGGAAAGCTTCTAAGCCTATATTGATGGCAACTTACCCAAACCCTACTTGGGAACAGTTCAAGGAATTGTTTTTATCAAATTACTATCCAAAGAGGTTCAGAAACCGCAGGAAGGCGGAGTTTATGGCATTAACTCAGGGAAGAAAAATTGTTCTGGAGTATCAGCAACAGTTTGAAAGCTTATTTTATTTTGCTCTTCGCCATATGAAGTCGGTTGAGGAAAAATCCCAGAATTTTTGAAGGGCCTAAAGACATCTATTGGTACAGTGCTGGAGGTGCTGGATTTAGCTGATTATCCACAAATTGTGCAAAATGCCAAGACAATGGATGATAAGCAAAGGGGAGAGCCACCCCTTACACCGGGATTGTGGAAGTGGCCAAACCAATATGTTGATACGGGTAGCCCGAGCAAGAGCTTTCGCAGGTCCTACTCTTATGGTCCCTCCTATCGGTAGCCTTGTAGGCCATCACGTTATCCTTCCCAACCCACTAGTGGGTCAGGCACTATATCTTTCCACCCTAACACTAGTGTAGTGCCTATGGCCTCGAGACCCCCTCGTCCTCTGGTTGTGCTAGGATTATTACAGAGAGCTCCCGTTCTGGTTCAGGCACCACTGAACCGATGTTATAATTGTCATTCGTATGGGCACTTCACCAAGGATTGCCAATACCCAGCTATGGCACCACCTAATCACCCCCTATCCATAGACCTGCATTTACTCAGGGAAACCAACCTCAAGGAAAGATGTATGCCTTAACAGCTGAGGAGGCTGAAGCTAGTATTGAAGTAGTAGCAGGTACACTTTAATTAAAAGACTTTGTGATTAAAAATTTGAGTTACCTGTTATACTTATATGCAATGCAATACTAGGTGTCTTACCTGTATCAAGTATACCTGCATACGTCCTATTCGATTCTAGACGTTCGCATTCATTTGTGTCTAAGAGATTTGCTAGGAAGCTTGATGTGCCATCTAAGACCTTAGAATGCAAGTTAGTGGTTAGCACACCTACAGGCACAATAGAACAATTGAAAGAAAAGTGTGGGCCATGTTCAGTTGAGATTAGTGGCAAGAAGCTGGATGCCTAGCTTATCAAATTCAACATACAAAATTTTAACATCATTCTGGGTATCGATTGGTTGTTGGCTCATTGAGCAAATGTGATGTGTGTCGAGAAACAAGTTAAGATGAAGGATGACGAAGGAGTAGAGCTTGTGTATCAAGCTGAAAGGTCAAAACGACCTAGAAAGTCTATCATCTCTGTATTGCAGGTGGTGAAGTTATTAGAAGATAGATGTTAGGGCTACCTTGTATCAGTACTAGATGTGGATGCAAAGGTTACACCACTGGAGGAATTGGAGGTAGTGGAAGAATTTCATAATATCTTCCCAAATGATCTAACCCAGCTACCGCCTGACAAAGAGTTGGAATTTGCCATTGATTATATTCCTGGAGCTGCCCTGGTGTCTATGGCTCCATATAGAATGGCACCAGTCGAATTAAACGAGCTACAGACGCAGTTGCAAGATTTGTTGAAAAAGTGGTTTATGCGCCCAAGTGTCTCACCTTGGGGTGCATCAGTCGTATTTGTCAAGAAGAATGATGGTAGTTTGCATATGTGCATCGATTACCGGGAACTGAACAAGTTGACCATTAAGAACCGATATCCATTTCCATGCATTGTTGATCTATTTAACCAACTACAAGGTGCTAAGGTGTTTTCAAAGATTGATCTCAGACCGAGTTACTACTAGCTCAAGATTAAGAGTAGTGACATACAAAAGACAACTTTTAGAACCCAATATGGTCATTATGAATTCCTGGTGCTGTCTTTTGGGTTAGCCAATGCACCGACTACTTTTATGGATTTAATAAATCGAGTATTTCACGATGTCCTTGATAAGTGGGTCATCATTTTCATTGATGACATCTTGATTTACTCAAAGTCAGAAGAAGAACATGCAAAACACCTGAGAATGGTGCTACAGAGACTATGAGAGTAGTAGTTATATGCCAAATTCAGAAAATGTGAATTTTGGCTCAAGCAAGTAGGATTCCTAGGATACGTGGTGTTTGAGAATGGGATCGAAGTGGACCCAGATAAAGTAAAGGCTATAGTAGAGTGGGAGGCACCCAAGAATGTAACAGAAATCAGAAGCTTCTTGGGCTTGGCAGGCTATTACGAAACCTTTATTGAAAATTTTTCTTAAATTTCGGCACGAATGACTAAGTTGACCAGGAAAGGTAGTATAAGTGGTCAGAAGAGTGTGAAAATAGTTTCCAAGAGCTAAAGAAGCTGTTAGTGTCAGCTTCTATGTTAACCATTCCAAATGGTATAGGTGGGATAGGGTTGGGCTGTGTTCTCATACAAGATGGCAAGGTGGCAACATATGCATGCAGACAACTCAAGGAGTATGAGAAGAACTACCCCACTCATGACTTAGAACTGGTAGTAGTCATATTTGCTTTGAAGATCTGACGCCATTATCTGTATAGGGAGAAGTGCGAGATATACAGTGATCATAAAAGCCAAAAGTACTTCTTCACCCAACAAAATTTAAATATGAGGCAGAGGAGATGGCTTGAGCTGATGAAGGACTATGATTTTCAGTATCACCCAGGAAAACCTAATGTGGTGGCTGATGCTCTAAGTTGGAAGGCTCAGACAGTTTCACTTTTGTACTTAACTGTTAGTCCACAGTTGATACAAGAGATAGTGTTAATGGATGAGATTCTTCTATATGAGTGAGCAACATTGGAGCTTGAGCATTAGCCAAATGATGTTAAGCAGTCAACCATATCCCTAACAGCCTTACAGGTACATCCATCCATGACAAGAGGTGGTAATGAAACAATCTTTGGATCCTGAACTATAAAGGATCAGGCTAAAAATTTAAGAGCAGACAATGAATACCCTGACTTCTCAATAGCCAACGACGGGGCATCGCCATTTCGGGATAGGTTATGTATGCCTGATGACATGGAGATACATGACAAGATTGTAAAGGAAGCACATAGTTCTGAATACTCACTTCATCTCGGAAGTACAATGATGTACAAGGATCTTAAACAAAGTTATTGGTGGCCAGTAATGAAGACCACTATAGCCTCGTATATTGTGCAATGTCTCGTATGTTAAAAGGTCAAGGCAAAAAGGCATCGACCGTATGGTACTCTACAGCCACTCCAAGTACCAAAATGGAAATAGGATAGAATCACCATGGACTTTGTCATAGGGTTACCCCGTACACCCAAGGGAATGGATGCAATTTGGGTGGTAGTTGACAGGATTACCAAACTACTCATTTTATCCCAATCAGGACCAATTACTCCATGGACAAGTTAGCCCAACTCTATATGGATAACATTGTCCATTTACATGGAGTACCGGTAAGCACTGTGTTAGATAGAGACCCGAGATTCACATCAAGATTCTGGAAGAGTCTTCGATAAGCCTTGGGGGCAAAAGTGAATATGAGTACTGCTTTCCATCCATAGACCGATGGGCAATTAGAATGAACCATACAGATACTGGAAGACATGCTCAGGGTCTGTGCAATAGAAATAAGCGATAGTTGGGAAGAATACATACCTCTCATGGAGTTTGCTTACAATAATAGCTATCAAACCACAATCGGGATGGCTCCATATGAGGCATTGTATGGCAGAAAGTGCAAAACGTCCATATATTGGGATGAAGTTAGCGACCGATGGATGCTTGGACCAGAAATGATACAGATGATGTGTGACAAAATCGACGTCATTCAGGAAAGGATTAAGGCAACCAAGTCATGCCAGAAGAGCTATCCAGACAACCACAGGAAAGATATTGAATTCCAGGAAGGGGAGAAAGTATTCCTCAAAATCTCTATAGATTTAATAGAAACGATAAGTTAAGTCCAAGATATATTGGCCCATTTGAAATATTGGCTCGAGTCGGCTCTGTAGCATACATGTTGTGTCACACCCATTCTCATTGAACCGGGCCAGTGACCGGGTTAACACCGGTTAACCCAAACCTGCCAGGATCATCAGATACTGTATTCCACCACAGTATACACACAACTAACATAAGCTCATCAGATCAGCGGAAGACTAAGTTTTACCTGTGAATAATCCCATAATACTTGATACCCGAATTGTGATACAATAATTACATACATGTGGGCCCGAGGGCATGATATTTACGTAATAAAAGTACAATTCATATATCAAGTATGTAAAGGAAATCATCAAAATAATCAAAGTACACAGCTCGGCTCGGCAACAAAGGCTAGAGCTCAGCTCGGCATCAAGGTTTGAGCCCAGCTCGGTATCACATAGTAGAGCTCAGCTCGGCCTCAGAAGTGGAGCTCAGCACAGCCTCAGAACTGTGGTCCCGTAGCACAACTCTCACACGAGCAGTCAGTGTCGTGCTCTAACTCCCCAGGGGTCCACCAGTCCTCTTCAAGAAACTCGACTGTGGGACCCACCCCATGTTCCTCAGATGTATGACCTACAAAATCATCTAAAAAGGGGGTACCCGTGGGATGAGCTCACTAGCTCAGTAAGTGGTAAGATGGACCACACAACAGTCCACGCATCAAAACACAATCATATGCACTACATGCCATGCAATACATTTTAAATCACATCCACCTAAGCAACATTACTAAGTCTTTGGTTTAGTGCTACTACAGCCACAGTGC
This sequence comes from Macadamia integrifolia, assembly GCF_013358625.1. NCBI lineage: Eukaryota > Viridiplantae > Streptophyta > Magnoliopsida > Proteales > Proteaceae > Macadamia > Macadamia integrifolia. Next base: position 116,525 of record NW_024868315.1, on the reverse strand, counting down.
GCGTATACTCTGGGTACGAGCCGCGAACTCCCTCCCGCGATACGCCCATAGGGCTGTCGGAGAAGGCCCACCGTGAGTACTCAAAAAAGTAAAGACAATGTCGTCCACCGGCTCTCAACAGAAGTGTAAATGACTGAAATTAAAGGTGCTGACTCCAGCAATTTAAAAGCAGTACGATTGGCCCTCTTGAATGTACCATCGGGGTTGCCGACTGTCCTATTGACCCGCCAGGCGTTATGTCTAACCGCCACAGTGACCTGACAACCGCGACCACTGCTTCCCCCCAAATGATAACCCAACACCTCAACCTCTGTTGGGAAGGGTCGTAGCACGGGATGGTGAAAATCCTAATACCGCATGCTCCTATATGACAATAGTACGATTGTATAGTGCCACCGCGTCCCATACCACGGGCCACCAATGCACTCGTTTCTAAGCCGACTACGGCATCTAGTCTATCAATGCATTATGCATAATGATGTCCACATTCAACATATAATCATCCCATTCAATTGGCATTTAGAAAGTAAACATAGCACACATGCATAACAATGTGCAGAATGACTAATCTACATAGCATATTCATGATGGCATGAATAGACTAGATATAATTAAATGAATGCCAAACAATGCCTTGAAACAAGGCCAAACGTCCTCTCCCCACTTACTTGTAGCGTACAAGGATTCCCGTTCGGTACGGGTGAGATCCGGTGTGAAACGGGTAGGATTTGGTGAACCTAACATAATTGAGCGGGGTTAGTACTTCACCATTTGGAATCAAAATCAATGAGATTCGATAACAAAATCATGTTTAGAACGTTAAAAGAAGGTCACACGTTCGATTTGGGTCCAATCGGACATAAGGATCACCTTCGGAGCCACACAGGTGGATCAGACAGGTGGGCTGTCTGGCCCACCGGTCCTACCCACCGGTTTGGACCGGCGGGTAGGGGCTCACCGGTGGGGCCCGCTGGTCTGGCCCGCCGGTTGGGCCTGAAGGCCTCTGCCCTCTCAGGTGGGTGCCCACAGGCGGGTAGGGGCCCACCGGTGCCACCCACCGGTCTTGGCGGGAAAGACACTGTTTCTTCCCAACTTCCCCCATTTTTTGGGGATTCAAATGGGGCTTTTCCCAGCCCATTCTTCACACCTTCAAGGTTTTATAGGATGGTTCTAACCTAGATCTAGGTTAGATTCAAGGGATGGAAACCATCTTACCTTCTTTTTGCTCAAGAACAACTTCAAATCCTCCAAATCACTTCAAACCCACAATGCTTCTTCCACCTTGTCAATACCTCTTCAAATCCTTCAAGATCAACACATAAATCATCCATTAAACCTTAGATTCATCATTTCAAAGGGGATTTACAAGATCTCAAGAAACCCTACTCGAATCAAGGGTTTAAGCTTGGGTATGGTGAATGTTCAAAGAACTCGACTTTGCTTACCTCCAAATGTAGATCTAGAGTTGAAGATCACTCTTCCGGCACCGGAATGGGAAGATCAAGCTTCGGCGCCGCTGAAATCCTTCTCTTCTTCCTCTTCCTTCTCTTCCCTTCTTCTTCCCTTTCTTTTCTCTCTCCTCTTTACTATCCTCACCAACGTGCGGGTGTTATAAATGAAAGAAAAGAAAATCATAAAGCTATATATATAATTCCTAATTAAGTGAAAAGTGCACATGGATGGGTCACTCAGGTGGGTGGGTGAACCCACCTATCCGCCCACCTGAGGGCCAAAACTTGGGATTTTGACAGGGTTCGGGCCTCGGCGCGAACCCCACCCCCGGCATACGGTGTAATATACGTATATACCTTAATATACGGCTACAATACCTGCTTTATCCATACATGGCCTTATGGTAGGTGCATGTACACGGCTTGGGCACTCCCGTCTCTTCTGGCACTGGCTCGGACTTGTCGGGCCAGCCGGTGTTTAAGGTCACCCTTGCCATCATAGCCCATAAGGAACCCGCTATAATTCCCTCTAGCTCGGTCCCTGCACGGTTAAACTGGTTTAACCGCGAAATCAGATCGGGTTTAAGAAGCAGGGTATTACACTAAGGTCCATTTAGCAGGACTATAAATACTTTAGGGCAGCTATTGCTCACCTCATTTTTACTGCAAAATTCGATGGAATAGTAGAGGAGAAAAAGAAAGAAAAAGGAAGAAGAAGAAGAGGAGAAGGAAGGAGGGCCATTCTTGGGGCTTGCATGCAAGGGAGCTGCTACACCTATTCTATTGCCCCTATTGTTGCTACTGACCTGATGCTGCTCAAGGCTGAAGATGATAGTGTATGCAAGTGGTGTTCAATACCAAGATGTTGCCCAAGCTTGGAGCAAGTCAGATGAAAAGTGCAAGGTGCTGTCCAAGCTGCAATCCTGCTGCTAATGTTGAGCTACTATTGTACTTTTTCAAAGAGGTAAATTTCATCTCTGTAAACTACTGTACAGTAGGTTATATGCATGTAAAATGACATACCTACCAATTCTCAAGCATGCAGCTAACCAAAATGGGAACCTTAGACTGCATGCATTTAAATTGGGCTAATTTCTACTGTAGAGAATAATTATTTCTTGTTGTACATGTAATTTCAGTAGTGTACAAACCTCAAAATTATCCCTGCAGCCACCCATAAAATGGGTTTGAGCTCAGCAGTTAGGGAATAGGCTCCCCAAGCTAAATCTGCCATCCCAGAGAAGAAATTGGAGAGTATGTTGGGGCAAAATTTTGATTGTTGTAAATGGTAGTTTTATGGACTATATAATGACCTTAGAGGCAATGCCCTCCCCATTCTTCCATGATCATTATCCCTCAGCCTTATATAGCCCAGGCAAAAGAAACCAGCAGGGCAGCCTATAGGTTAGCAGAAAATTCTACAAAAACTAACCTACCGATGGATCAAGCGGCCGGCCGGTCGATCTAAAACCCACCCAATGATGGAGTGTTTTCAGGTCTGATCAGCCCCTATTTTTGCTAATTGATACCCTACCACTTGTGGGTTATGCCCCTTACCTTTTTACCTAAATTTGACCCTATGGGTAGGAGTAGCTTGGGGGCTTTTTTAAGGCTTTAAGTGGGGTTAGTATGTGGCTTGTTGGGAATTGTTTTGGGTTCACCATTGAACGTGTAATTAGTTATGTAATGATGCACTATTGTTTAGGAACCTAAATTATTGGGCAAGGATACAAAGTTGATCTTAGGGAATCTACCATACTAATTGATTGAGTATTGAGGTGAGTGGGTGTTATTTGTGGAGTGTATCTTATTTATTTTCTATTTATGCATGAATCATATATATGTGTATGAATTTTTATAATGTTATGCTTGCTGCTCTTATAAACTGTTGCATTGATAATATGCATAATTATATTATGTGATTATGTGATTGTGAGACTATGGTCTATGGTTATAACTATGGTTAATGGTATGGGGCATGATGTGGCTGAGGTGGATTTCGACACAGTGGGCCCAGAGGTCTTTAATATGGTTATGGTTGTAGCTTTAATGGTCTAGGGCACAATGTGGCTGAGTTGTGATTGAGGTCAGAGAATGTGTGTTTGTATGGGATGTATCCGCATCATTTAGAATGCATATGGTTAGTATTCACAGACCCTGGTGCTACACCTCTTACTTATAGGGGGTTAAGTACTAGCTAATCCCAAAGAAGTGATATGTTTGACAAGACTATCACATCTACAAGTATGACGGACTGTACTCAGAGGTGGACACAACATGGGTGACTAATATGTAGGATTCCAAGACCATGGTTGTTGGTGTTACCTTTGGAGGTGTGCAAGGTGACCAATATGTAGGATTCCGAGACCTATAGACTTCTGGTTGAAATGAGCTTGTATCTCTGGAGCCCGACGTACTAGGGAGGGGAGACCATCAATGTTGTGTACAACTGATACCAAATGATGGACTTAGTAAGGGAAATAGGAAAGTAATGTAGCAAATGGATTCATATGCATCATATATCTATATAAAGTATGCATTGCATCATTTGTATTGCATGTGCTTGCATGCACACCCCACACTGGGCTTATGAAGCTCACTCGCCGTTGATTACTCTTTTTAAATGGTGGAACCGGTGTTAAGGCAATATTGGATGTCAGCGGTGGTAGTGGGGCTTCGGTTGTGGGGCTTGTGTCTATGAGACACTGCGTTGCTGATGGACATTGTTTTCATTATTTCAATTATTTCTTTTGATGTAAATATTGATAAAATATGTAAGATGTAAATATTATACTTATGGGTTTTTAACAAAATGAACTTATATATTTGTAACTTATCATATAGTGGATCACTAGTAATATTTGTATGATTTTATTAGCATACTCTGATTTTAGTGATGGATTTTTGTGGTATTTATGGACTAGGGTACTGCATCTGTGATCCTAAAGGATTAGGCTAACTGGATGTGAGTGTTTAGTGTTGTATACCTTGTCCTATCGGAGGTGGAATGTGACATTGATTCTGTTATGTACATGATTTTAGTTATCTTGTGGAATTGTGGTTATCAATCTACAGTTTTATGATCTTGGAGAGTCAGGCTGACTGGATACGGTCAGGTATCTAGTGCCGCATACTTTAACAATTTAAGGTGGGGTGTGACAAAGTGGTATCAAAGCAGAAAGCTCCAGGCTGATCCAAAACTATGCAAGATCCTAGGACTACCGATGTCATTGGATTACATTTTAAAGCTTCAAGACAAAGCATAAGCTTTAGTATACACCATAGGAGACTAGCCTATATGTTAATTCTATTCACTATGAATAATGAAAGAGCATAAAAGGTATATGTAGTTGAAAAATAAAAGAGATAATGATAATGGAGCTAACAATTGAAATATATTTGGTATCTAATTTACACTAGGATTATGCTTTACAATGTTTATGTTTATAAATGTCAATGTAAGCATATTATGTGATCAATTATATGTTGAGTTATATGTTGGGCCATTTGCGAATTTAATCATTTACCTTCCTACAAGAATTCCCAAAATGTCAAAGCGTGCTCAACCTCGGTATGATCCACATGTGAGGGTAGCGGCCAAAAATGGGATCTCTCTCCTCCCCTTTTGGGGGGGGGGGAGAAAGGACTTGCATCCCATCCTCTCTCCTCTCTTTCTCTTCCATGAGGAAGGGGTGTGTTGTGTGTGCTTATCTTATGGGCCCTGCACCGCCATATCGCCGCTCGGAGAATGTGGAGGCCTATTTCGCAAGAGTATAAAGTTTGTCATTCGAGACGGGGGTTTGATCATGGTCCAATATGGGGATTGGGATCATGCAAAAGGGTTTGGAGTCGTCACCTAGGATTATAGGCCTATGACTTGGGGTGGGCCCAATTCCTGAGAGAAGGGCTCAAAAGTTGGTCTGGTCCAGAGATTTAGGGTAAGTGTTAGGTTACAAAGTTAGGAAGGTGTTAGGCACCCAATCTGCCTAGTTCAACTGGTCTTCCTACTAGATGCTTAAGAATGAACATTTTTCACAATTATTCCTTTTCTGCATGCATGCCTAAGTTATCACATATATATACATTGAATAAATTTAAATAACCATGTACAGTAAAACAAGGTCTATATAAAGTCTACATTGTGCTAATTTTGTTGAGAAATTATACCTAAGCTTGACCCCTGTTTCGGGTCAAGGGGGTGGATCCCCTAGTTAATGCTAGTACGAACTTGCTTTTGGATTCTCCTGGCTCAGGGGAAGATGGTCTTGACCTCCAACTTCCTTTCTAAAGAGATGTTGACTATGATAATATTTGGACAGAGTTCCGGCTAGGAACAGTTACTTTCGGATTTGGGTTCGGACAGAGCTTTGGCTAGGGAAGGCTATTTCTGGGCTTAGGCTGAGGTGGTACTCAGACAAAGCTTTCGCTAGGGATAGGCTAAGGGAGGGCTAGGATGAGGTGGCATTCAAACAGAGATTCGGTTAGGGAAGGCTATTTTTGGGCTTAGGCTAAGGTGGCACTCAAACAAAGCTTCCACTAGGGATAGTTATTCTAAAGGAGGGCTAGGCTGAGGTGGCACTCAAACAGAGCTTCCGCTGGGAATAAGCTATGGGAGGGCTAGGCTAAGGTGGCACTTGGATAGAGCTTCCACTGGGGATAGGCTAAGAGAGGGCTAGGAGGGAACTTTTCCTAAAAATCTTACTCAAAGAAAGCAAAGGATTGAAGAGTCCCGAAGGCCTGAAGAACACTTCGAAGATCCGAAGAACAATGAAGATCTCTCCGTAGACTTTAAAAACCTCAATGGGGGAAAGGGGAGGAGAGAGGGGAGAGCTCCTCTATAATGGGTTGCTCACTTAAGAGACTTGGATTATGGTGGTCATGTTATGTGTAATCCAAAGGGAGGGGGTATTTATAGAATTTTAGGACCAATAGGGAGGAGAGAGAAAATTTCTTAACCGATGGTAGTAAAAAGTAATTTTTCTAAACCAATGGGGTGAAAGTAAGAAATTTTGGACCAATAGGGTGGAGGGTAATTTTCTATTTCCAATGGGGTGAAAGGTAAATTTTTTGGACCAATAAGGTAAAAAGATTCCTTTTTGGACCAATAGGAGGCCACGGTGTAGGGTATGCTAGCGAGGCAGTGTTGGGTACACAGGCTGGCCTACAGGGGTGTGGGCAGGGCTGCAGGGGGTCCGGGTAGGGCTGCAGGGGGTGCGGGCAGGGTTGCAAGGGTGCGGGTAGGGGCTTTAGGGGCGTTGGCAAAGCTGTAGGGAGCATAGGTAGGTGCTGCAAGGGCACTGGCATGGCTACAAAGGAGTGAACAGGGGCTGTAGGGGCGCTAGCAGGGACTGTAGGGGTGCTAGAAAGGGCTGTAGGGGCACGGGCAGGGGCTGTAGGGGTGCGGGAAGGGGCTCTAGGGGGCTCTAGCATGGCTGTAGGGGGCGCGGGCAAGGGTGCGAAGAGGAGGAGCTCACGCGAGGGTGCAAGGGGGCCTAGGTTGTGCGGTGGGTGCATGCATGAGGGTACGAGGGGGTGGGCTATGCCTAGAGGTTGGCTGTGCACGCTGGCCTATTGGCTGGCAGGCGGGCAGGCTGGCCAGTGCACGCAACATGAGCGCAAAAAAATATGATTTTTCAGGGAAAATTGCCTGAGATCCGACAGTCTGATTTATACGTACCATATATCATCGAAATCATATTTCTGAGGACTATCCATCTGCATGATCATCATGACTGGATTCCTTCATATATAAAAAGTCAAAATTGGACCCTCTTTTCTCCTGCGTGGGGTTTTTGGGGTTTTATAGGTGGGGGATGTTTCTGGGTTCTCTTAGTCAGCCATCATCTCTTATTGATTAGAAGTAGGAAGTCATGTCCAAGATCCGTATTTCATCATAGCCAAAGGGGGTGGCAAAATTGGGTGTCTATAAAATGCCCCTCTTTGGCCGAGGCCTGTGCCAACGGCAGAAGGGCAAAGAAAAGAATGGCCACATTTTGTCACCCAGAGCATGTACTGCCGTCATTTTTCTCATTAATGACGGAGTTGAAAATGCAACAGGTAATATCTCTTAACTACTTTAAAGTTTTAGGACTTACCTAGGCTACCAATTGTAGGAAAGAAATTTGTTGCTCTTCTAATCCTGTGAAAGTTGTTAGTACTTTGATCTTGGACTTTTCCTTGGCCGGGCTTTACAAGTGCCAGTATGGGGAATTTGGTCTCCAGGCTGGGTCTTTTGAGCCAATCTATACTATCTGGGACCAATGGTTACAAGAGAGAAATTCGCTGCTCTTCCATTCTTACAACAGAAAAAAACATTTGATTCTTGGATTTTCCTTAGCTGGGCTTTACATGTGCCAGTTCATGGAATTAATAATGAAATCGGGCCACTTGGAACCGATTCAAAGAGATTGGGCCACCTGGGGCTAGGTAAATGCAATTGGGCCACCTGGGGCCAGGTCAATAAAATTGGGATCTTGCAATTTAGCCCTTGAAAGCTTGGCTTCTTGATTTAGAATCTTTGAACTTTGATCTTTAGCTTTTGATTTGGAATCTTTGAGCTTTGATTTGTTTACTTTGATTTGAATTCTTGACTCTTTGAATTTTGGCTTTTGATTTGGAATCTTTGAGCTTTGATTTTTAGCTTTTGATTTGGAATCTTCAAGCTTTGATTTTTTTACTTTGATTTGAAATCTTGATTTTTTTACTTTGATTTGGAATCTTGACTCTTTGAATTTTGGCTTTTGGTTTAGAATCTTTGAGCTTTGATTCTTTTACTTTGATTTGAAATCTTGACTCATTGAATTTTGGCTTTTGATTTGGAATCTTTGAGCTTTGATCCATTTTACTTTGATTTCACCTTCCACTTTTACCTACCAATTTCACTTTCCATTTTCATGTGTTTTTATCTACCAAGTAGATTTTACCTACCATAAAAATATTTTGAATTTTATCTATTTGTTTTTTTTTTTTTTTTAAGGATGAATTTTTAACCATAAATGTTGCCCCCCCCCTTTGTTTATTCCTCACTCTGACTTTTCTAAGTTGGGAACAATTTGTGAGTGAGTGAGTTTGGGTTTTGGAATCTTCTCGAAGATCTGAATCTTTCCACCTTTTATGGGTTTCTTCAAATTTTTCGAAGATCTTTAGGTTTTCCTTGAAGTACTTCATCTTTCTCTTGAAGATCTTCATAGATCTTGAGGAAGGAGTTCTTTGGAGAATTTGACATCTTTTTGAACTTTTGTACAAATTGGGGAACTTTGTGGGGTTTTTTGTGATTTTGGAAAATATGACTGAAAGAAGAAAGAGAAAGACATGTGGAGAAGTCCAACTGGGTGATTGTAGCAATTCTTCTCAAAAGGATGAGGGCCTTGTAGATTGGTACTCCGGATAGACTCTCTATAACACTTGGAACCGAATCTGCAACTCAGTATGGGGCTCCTGGGTAAGTCTTTACATTTCATTAATTGTTTGCTCATTCATCATTTTTTTTATTATTTTTTTATTTTTTTTCATTTATCATTTTTATGGTTATCTTCTTTATTAGCCCGAAGGGGGGTACCACCAACCTTGGCCATGTATGGCCATCCGAACATGGTTTGGGCATGGTACAAGATACTTCCCCACAGAGTAAAGGAGATGGTTGACTCATCTTGCTTGAGTCGATTAGCTTTCATAGAGACTAAGAAGTTCAGTTCGGCATTGGTAGGGACCCTGATGGAGCGATGGTGGCCGAGCACCCACTCCTTTCATCTTCCTATTGGTGAGATTACCATCATGCCCCTGTGCTTTTATGCTTTGATAGGCATATCATTTGGGGGAAGACCATTGATTCTTCCTGAGATTCCGACAGTCAGGGAGTTTGTAGATTTGATAGGCATTGTCATTACAGCCGATTAGACACATGTCCACCTAGGTGAGATCAGTGCACATTGGTGGAGTACTAGCCTAGGGTAAACCCTGGTAACATTCCACAGGTGACCCGCTCTTTCCCACTATTTGTTGTGGGTCAGTGTCTCTTCAGTGATCTCCGAGGAGGGGTGGACGTTCGGTTGGTAGCCTTCTTCCAGAATCTTCGGGAGATAAACTCTTGGGATAGGGGCGGGTTTGCCTATACATAGCTCTTGCGGACCTTAGACCTGTTAGCTTATGGAGAATGAGGTCTCAAGGGAGCGGGCTACATCCTCCGGGTAATTCTTCATCCTTGTACTCATTTCTCTTCATCTGGTTTCATTTCCTTACTTTGATTTTTTAAATTAGCCCTAGTGCTTTGAGCATCTGGAGATTACAGCTCCTAGACTGAGGGATCCTTGAGCATCACCTTTTCCCATAGCTACAAGATGGGGGAGCATTCGAGTACTTAGGTTCCGATGCCATCCTACAGGGACCACTACTCGTTCTCTTCTAAACGGCCTCACAGAGGTATGCCACATTTGTCATTAAATTTCCTTCTGTCATGCATTGTACTTACTTCTTCTTGGATCCGTAGGTCACTTGGGGGCCGTTCTATCCTCTCACTTTCCCAAACCCTGATGAAGTTGGTTTGGCTAGATACCTATTTGAGAATCAAGTCCTATTTAGGGGCATCTGGGGCCATACTTGGTACTTGGGAGAGAGAGTTGTACCCCAGTGGTCTGATTTTGAGACACGCCACTCTCCTTGTCTCCCTCCTCCCACCATGCATTGTCCGGAGTGTATTCCTACATACCAGATTGAGAGCTTGGATGATGGGGTATGGGATGATTCTTTCCTTGACCATGATAGGGACTACAAAGCCTTTCTTGAGGAGGAGACAATATGCACCCCTCTTAGCCCTGATGGTCCAGTGGTACGTTGCCATTTTTTGAGTATTTCCTTCATGCTTCAATTTCTCTCTGCCTTGGTCTTAACTGATGTTCTTTTAGGGGAGAACACGACATGTAAATCTTTTTGCAGTTCAATCACACATCAGTGCTATTGGCCCATCACAAATTGGACCCTCTACTAGTGTGGGTGGGTCTCTCAGGATAGCCACCATCCCCTTCCATGGCTTTCCAGGTTGGTGCTACCCTAATGCAACCAATCCCAACCTCCCTCATCTTTTGGAGCAAAGAACAGATGTAGATGCTTCCTTTGGGCTGCCGATTCCCTATGACTATGTAAGTATCTGACCATCCCTCAATTGACTTTCAACCTTCTTCGATTGACATATTCCTTCTCAGGTGTCTCCGGAGGTCTATTCTGAGATCAGGAGGATGCATCATGGCTTGTGTGAGGTGATGATCACCAAGTTATCTTCTATCTCTTTTTTCTTTTTGCCCTTCTTCTTTCATTATTCTTCTTCTTGACCCTCTCTTGTTCTCAGGATGGAAGTATTGTCGCTTGGAGAACCAAGTCAGCTCCTACTAGCAGGAGAATGCCCAGTAGTAGGTATTGATTCAGGATTTGACCCGGAGGCTGGAGAGTACGGGACTGGCATCCCCGAGCTCCTCGGCATTTCATGAGTATGGTTCAAATGATGACTTTGCTTCTTAGGACCTGTTCTTGTAGTTCCTGCAAGTAAAAACACATGTATATCTTTTTTCTTTCTTTTCCCCTTCCCCTGTTTGTTCCTCATTTTATTTTGGAATCTTATGAATGGATACCTACCTTTGGTACAAAGAAAATCTCTCTTTTTTTCTTTTGGTTTTTTTTTTTTTTTTTTTTTTATGATTTGAAATATTTAGGCATGATCAATTCCACAACTCAAGTCATAATTTGAATAATCAGGATAACATGAAAATCCAAATATTTCCTCATTCTACTACCAAGTGAATTGCATGAGAAAGGGAACAGCTTTCCTACCATAGACAAGATAGGTAAGTAACAAGGTGGGGAGACAACTCTTGGGGTGGGTGAAAGTTCACTAACTCCTTTGGGTCCATTACTTCGAGCCCATATTGTCGGCTGATGTACATAGGCAAATAAAAGAATGTGTGAGTCATTCCCATCAACCTAACGTAGTTGTAGCCAGGGGTTTTCATCAGAAAATCTTCTTGTGGCTTCCTTGGGCACTTCCACACAATGTTCTTTGTAGTTCTTCTTTGTAGGTACTCTTCCAATCATCAATGAGTTTGAATTTTGGGGCTTCCCTCCTTTCTTGGTAACCAAGAACCCCGAGTTGACCTCCATTTGATGACCTGTTTAGTTTCAGCTTATCAAGTAGTCATAGTTGGAAAATGGCAGGACTTCCATAATAATGATCAAGTCCAAACCTATTGCTATGGCTCATGTCATCAAGCCCTCTGAGTGTCTTTGCAAGGACTATGGGAATGATATCTCTTCCTTTCTTTAATTACTTTATCACTTCTATTAAGATAGTTGGTGCACCATGCCCCAAAGTTTAGAGAACATAGTGAGCTATCATGCATAGTAGATAAAAATCTTGTGACCTTTGCTGATGGATTCCCCCCAGTGATAGGTATTGAATGAAGATCCTGGCCGCCTTCAGAATATCAATCTTTCTATATCTGATGAATTGTTTCATTTCCTCCTTTTCCCATCAAAAAAAGTCTTGAATCTCCTCTGAGTGGTCTTTCTTCAAGGATGGTTGAATCAACTAGCCCTTAGGTGGAGATAACATATAAAATCAGAATTCCTTGAGAGTCGGGCAGATCTCAACCAACCCAAATCGAAATACATGAAGATCAGCATCCCAATGTTGAGGCATCTATCGGAGTAGATTGTGATGTAGCTTAATGCACCCAATCAACATTGACATATTTGTGGATTATAGTAGTCTTAGTGCCACTATGCTTATGTCCAAGATCCATTTTCTCAATGTCTCATCCAAGGAGCTCATGACCTATCTTGCAGTTATCACAAGCAAAGAGAAGATGTGATGATTTATCAAAGTATTAATTATTAGCTACTGACATAACCAAACCTTTACCACTGTTGCATCAAATTCTCTCTTTTTTTTTTTTTTTTTACTGATCAAGGATGGGGAATAAACTGGCCTTGATACACTGGTGCTGGGACAGCGATTCTCTTTTGGGGGATGAAATCCTGGATAAGAGTTTGACGAACCATAGGTGAATGACAGATACCTAATGGCCTTGCGTGCCAAGTGGCGATTCTTAGGGGACACAAACTATGATGATCTTTTAAGATACTTCAATTATTAATCGAGGAACCAATTTATTTCCTTTAGATGGTTGAGACCGCACTTGCACATGTCAAGTTGCCTATATATCCCTTGAGAGGAATCAGGTCTGACGTAGTTTGGGCTATTCACCCTTTTAGACATAGTATTTTTTTAGTTGATCCATATTGACTAGTCTGGGTCCTTCTTCGCTATTGTGATCTATGAGTTTCACAACTTTTCCTGGTAGAATTTCTTTGACAGTGAACAGGCCACTCCAATTAGGCTTGAATTTCCCTCTTGGGTCATGAATTGGGGTTCTTTGTTCTCGAAGAACAAGTTCACCCTCTTATATGTGATGGGGCTTCACATTCTTGTTGAAGGCCCTTGCCATTCTCAATTGATATTTCTTCAGATTATCCATTACCTTCATACACCTTTCATCGAGGAAATTGAGCTTGTTGTGTCTGGCCTTCACCCATTCTCCTTCAGTTAATTGATTATCAAGAAGCACTCTTAGGGATGGTACTAGGATATCCACGGGTAGAACTGCCTCAACCTTGTATACCAAAGAGAAAGGAGTTGCCCCTGTCGAGGATCGTACAGAGGTCCGATATGCCCATAAAGCAAGTGGTAACTTATCCGCCCAATCTTTATGTGTCTCAGCCATTTTCTGTAAGATCACCTTGATGTTCTTGTTAGTTGCTTCAACTACCCTATTGGTCTGTGGCCTGTAAGGGGTAGAGCGATGCCTTCTAATACCAAACTTTATGCAAATCTTATCAGTCTTGCCCCAGAAATGGGATCCCTGATCTGATATCAACTCTTGAGGTATTCCAAATCGGGAAATGATATTTTCTTGGATGAATTTTGCCACCTTAGCAGATGTAAGAACTGCATATGACTGAGCTTCTACCCACTTAGTGAAATAATCAATGACTACCAAGATGAATTCATGGCCATTGGATGCTTTGGGGTTGGCTTTCCCTATGATATCAATGCCCCAAGTGGAGAATGGCTAAGGAGAACTGAGAAAGTGCAACTCTATTGGCGGGATATGTATGATGTTAGAAAATATCCGACACTTGTGACATTTCTTGACAAAACTCACATAGTCTGCTTCCATTGTGTTCTAATAGTATCCCAACCTGAGAATCTTCTTAGCTAGCATCTTGGCATTCATATGGGGTCCATAGAGGCCTTAATGAATTTCTTCATTGATGGTTGTAGCTTGTTCTTCATCCACACACAACAACTATATTCCATCATTGGACCTCCTGCATAACAAATCCTCCTGGGGGATAAATTGGGTGGCATATCTCTTTAGAAACTTCTTTCCTCTATCAGTTGCCTCACCCAGGTATTTCCTTTCTCTGATGAAATCCACTATGTGAGAAAACCAAGACCGGCCATCCATAATGAGAGAGTTCACCAAATTCTGATAAATGGGTCTGCTTCTTTGTTCTACCAAGAATGGTCGCACCCTAGCCATAGGGTTGCACTCTACCATGGAAGCCAAGTGATGAGCACATTTATGTGTGAAATCTAGGGTAGTAAAACATGCATTTTACATATTTAGAGTGTAGCTACCTTGGGTTTTACTCTCTTTTTGCAGGTTTTATATTTTCAAGGCTTTAAGGACTATCGGGCGCTATATCTCTAATTTTACACATAAAGAGGTCCTATTTCTTTTCATGGCTATGAAGAGGATGAAATTTCTAAGCAAATGGACATGTTCAATTGCAAGTACACATTCGTTTGGTCAACCGTACAAGTGATTATTCTTTTCAGGTCAGAAAAAGAATAATGGATCAGAACTGAACCGAGATGCAGAACCAGCCCATTTGCAATTGTTCCAAGAGTATAAGGAATATTCTAAATGCTAACAAGGATCGATGGACCACATCCTTAAGTGACTGAAGATTCATTTTTGGTAACAACAACTACCTAGCGTAGTTGGTGAGTTGTGATGTGCAAAATCTATTGCTTATTAGGAGGTCTCAAGTTCGAACCTCTTAACTGCCATTTTGTTGAGGTTTTTATTTTATAAGATTTTCTCTTTCCTACTCATCACTCAAAGGAGGTCGGTTAAAGGGTTTCTTACGTAAGAGGAGAGAGAAATAAAGAAATAAGGAAATAAAGAGAAAAATACAAAAAAGGGAGAAAAAATAGGAAAGGAAAAAAAAATAATAATTTAAAAAATCATCCAAGATGCTGCCCATGTTTGAAGAAGAGAAAAAAAAAATAAAAAATAAAAAGTAAAGGAAAAAGGAAGCAAAATCGTTGGAGATTCCCTACTTCCTACAATTCTCTATTTTCTCTCTCCTCCACCTCATCAACAAGATAAAAAAAAATCTTTTTTTTTTAGAAGCTAAAATCTTTAGCTTCCCTCCTCCATTCTCTATATAATAGAATTAACACAAGGGGAGGAGGCAATTCATTCTTCTTCTAGGGTTTTTTTTTAGTTGCTCTATCCCTTTCTCTAGTTTTCTCTTTCTCTAGCTTTAGTTCTAGGTTTATGCTTTAATCACTTTTGTAATAGCTTTTTATGTCAATTAATGCAACCACTCTTTTATTCTTATTCAGCATTTTATGTTTATGATTTATGCAATTGAGTTATAATTTTTAAAGTTATAGTTCTAGGCTTAGATCTAGGTGACAAGATCACGAGCCGTGGAGCATCTTTTTTTTTCAAGTTCAATTTTTTTTTCAAGATTTGTTTTCTCTAGTACTAGAAATTTTAGATTTGGTTTATTCCAAAATCTGGTTTTTAGTACTGGTAGTATCTCAAATCGATCAAGTTTTCAGTTCAAGGGTTGAAGTTCAAGTAAGTAGGCTCCTTCAATAGTCTTCTCTCCCCCCTCTCATTCCTTCTTCTGACTACCCTTTCTTTCTTAATTTAGGATTTTAATTTTAGTCATTACATTATTGCTATCCCTTTCCCTCAAGGTCATGGCTAGTGTATGTGTTGGCTTTGCCCCTCCTAGCCATAGAACCATCAATTTATTGCTTTTATTTTAATTGTCTCCCTTTCCCTAAAGCCAAGTAGAGTAAC
Organism: Macadamia integrifolia; assembly: GCF_013358625.1. Lineage (NCBI taxonomy): Eukaryota > Viridiplantae > Streptophyta > Magnoliopsida > Proteales > Proteaceae > Macadamia > Macadamia integrifolia. The sequence goes on along the minus strand of NW_024868315.1, from coordinate 100,921 downwards.
CCTTGTAAGAGTGATTCTCTGGTCAAGTAGGGAAGCTCATATTATGATGCATCCCTCGGGCTAAATAGAGAAACCTACTTGTGAGTCTCTCTCTAGCTTTATCCCCTTTCTTTTACTTTATTTTTATTTCAGTATTTTTTTCTTTATTATTTTTTTAATTGCGTGGGTTGTTTATTTTTAGTTATTTATTTATTTAATTTTAATTACGTGGCTTGCATCTTTAAATTCTTAGATGATGAATGGTTAGGTCGTTATTTTAGATACATATGTTTAGGACGGTAGTTAGAATTAGAACACAACCATTAATAGGTTCACTTTCGCATTATTAAAAGAAAAAAAAAATAAAGTGGCTGCTCTCTCTGAGTTCGACCCGTAGCTACACTGATCCGTACGCTTACGGTTACATTTAAAATCTCAAACAAGTTTTTGGCACCGTTGCCGGGGAGACAGTTCCATGTTATTTTTCGTTTTATTTTGGTAAATCAGAGTGCTTTGTTTGCTTTGTTTTGTTTTCCTTTTTTTTATTGAATTCCTGAGAAGAACAACTTACAATAATAGTTGTATCGGTGGAGGTCGTCATGCCTTACAGTATGATAAAGACAAATTTCGCCCTGTAGCAATACCTCAGGAATTGACCTGAGCAACCCCGGATCCCTGCCGGTAAGCTCTCAAAAAACAAAAAAAAAAAAATTAAAAAAATCATAAAACAATCATAAAAAAAAAAGTTTTTCTATTCATTCTTTTGTGCTTATCTTACTCTAGTTGTGGGTAGTTTTCTGTTGCATGAGTGTTAGGTGGGTACGTAATACTAAGAATCGGTTAGAAAGAAGAGATCCAACAAGTAGTGACCCTATACATTTGCTCTCTTTAAAACCTTTCAATATGGGAGACCAACATCAAAACCTTTCACTAAATCTCTAAAAAATAGGTTCTACCCTGCTAGAACAGCCCAACCTTCCTGCATAGTTCTACCACAAGCCCAGGGCAATAATTTGAACTCAAATCTCAATACATCACTATGTTGCCCCACTTCCATGGGTTGACCTCTGAGGATACATACATATTTCTAAGGGAATTTGAAGAGGTATGTGTTCTAATTAAGATCCAATAACTTTTTGATGATGATGTTAAGCGTAGGTTTATCACTTTTGCATTAAAAGACCAAGCTAAGAAGTGGTTGTATGGGTTACCCACAAATTTCATAACCTCATGGGAACAGTTCACAGTTGTCTTCCTTAAGAAGTTTTTCCCAACTCACAAGACCAATAAGCTTAGAAGTGATATCCTTTAGTTTAGGCAAAAGCCTAGTGAGTCCTTTTCCAAACTTATGGAGAGATTCAAGAATCTACTCCAAGAATGCCCTCACCATGGCCTAGACCTATGGCATTTATGTCAAATAATTTATGAGGGTATTGATTACCCAACTAAACAAATGATAGAGTCTATGTGCCCTGAGGGATTCACATCTTTTACAGATGAAGGAAAGGCATGGGAATTCTTACTTGACTTAGCTGACAAAACCCGTGAGTGGGAATCAACCCAAGAGAGTGAAAGAACCATAGGAGGAAAAGGATATTTTGTGGATGGGATAGTAGCCAAGGAAGCCCATTTAGATAGCCTAATCAAGAGAATTGAGGCTATTGTTCCTAGAGAGCCATCATTCAATTTGGTTAAGATTTGTGCTTGGTGCCAGTCCCCTGGACATGTCATAGAAGAATGCCCCAACACCTCTGGGGGCACTTCTAATGATAGTGTTAATGCCTTATACCAGAATAATCCATATAGTAACACCTACAATCCAGGATGGAGAAATCACCCAAATTTCTCTTGGAATCAGGGCAACCAAGCAGGGCCTTCCAATTTCCATAATCAATGTCAACCTGGACTCCAAAGGCCTCCCTTTGCACAACAATATTTTTCTCAAAATACTTTTCCTAGGTCAAATGTAGGACCTCATGCTAGTTTTCCTAGGGCCCCTCCCCTATCAGCTTATCAGCAACCCCCTGGGTTTACCAACACTGGAGAGGCAAGTAGAATAAATGACTTGGAAAAAAATATGGCCCTCCTCATGACAAGCCATCAAAATCTTATGAGAGAACTCACATAAGTGGTCTTAATTATGCGTGAGAGGGAGAAAGGAACTTTACCCAGTCAACCAGAGCCTAACCCTAGGCATCATCAGCCTGTTAATTCATAAATACCAACTAATGCACCACTGAGTATAGTACAAGGTCAGACCCAACAAGGGCCCTCTAACTAATGTAATGTTGTTTATGCCCTTAGGAGTGGTAGAGAGTACCAATAGAGCGTTCCTAAATCTTCCCCATCTATTACTCCTATTAACCCTCCTTCAGTTGAGGACACAAGTGTGCCTCTTGTTCCAGGTTCGTCTGATGAACCTAAAGATTCTTTTGAAACTAAAGATGATTTGGTTAAGGAAACCAAAAATGATTCTTCTAAAAAATGGCAAATCCCTAATAGTCCTTATGTTCATCCTATCCCATTTCCTAATCGCTTGGTACACAAAAAGAAGACTGCTCCATGGATAAAATTTTAGAAGTCTTAAAAAAGGTAGAAGTGAACATCCCTCTTTTGGATGCCATATCCCAGATCCCTGCCTATGCAAAGGTACTGAAAGATTTGTGTACTCACAAACGTATCACTAGTGTTCCCAAAAAGGCGTTCTTGGCAGGTAACATTAGTTCCAAAATTACTCAGCCTATAGCAACCAAGTATAAGGATCCAGGGAGCCCTACCATATATTGTGTCATAGGCAACACCTACAGTGAGCATGCCTTACTTGACCTTGGAGCAAGTGTGAATCTTTTACCTTACCATGTGTACAAGCAACTTGGATTGAGAGAATTAAAAGCCATTGGAACTACTCTTCAGTTGGTAGATAGGTCTGTTAAGCTTCCTAAAGGGATGGTTGAGGGTGTCTTACTAAAGGTGGGGAAATTTATTTTCCCTATTGATTTCATTGTGTTAGATACCAAGCCCTTCTCAACCAAGGATGAGATCCCAATAATTCTAGGAAGACCATTCTTAGATACCAGTAATGCATTAATCAACTGCCGGAATGGTTTCCTAATATTATCTTTTGGTAACCAAATTGTTGAGTTTAACATGTTTAGGATAGGCAAGCAACCATATATGGAAGAAGAGATCAATATGCTTGAGGATTTTCTGGATTTTTCTGATGATTTAGTTACCAACTTTGATATTGATTTTGATTCAGAATTCCAAGAGTGTATGGATGAGTTGGATGATGATAGTGAAAATTTCTTTTCTGAAGTCTTGAGTCTTCACACACCTGTGGAGCACTTAGGACCCCTTTCCAATTCCATTCCCAAACCTTTCATAGTTGAGCCCCCTAAGCTAGATCTTAAGGAGTTGCCATCTAATTTGAGGTATGCTTTCCTAGGGCCTGACCAGACTCTTCCTATAATAATTTCTTCAAATTTGACTTCTAGCAAAGAAGAGGAGTTACTTAAAGTGTTAAAAGATAATAAGGAAGCCCTAGGTTGGACCATGGCTGATATCAAGGGTATAAGCCCCTCTATTGTGCAACATCATATATATCTTATGGAGGAATCCAAACCATCCACAGAACCCCAAAGAAAAGCTAACCCAGTGATGACGGAAGCCATTAAGAAAGAGATTCTAAAGTGCTTGGATCATAGAATAATTTATCCTATTTCTAACAGCCAATGGGTAAGCCCAGTTCACGTAGTGCCTAAGAAGTCTGGTGTGACTATAGTTCCTAATGCCAATAATGAACTAATTCCAACCCGTGTCCAATCAGGGTGGAGAGTGTGCATAGACTACAGGAAACTTAATGTGGAAACCTAGAAGGACCACTTCCCATTGCTAGCCATTGACTAGATGTCAAAGAGGTTAGCTACACATGAATACTATTGTTTTCTTGATGGATATTCTGGCTGTCACACCCTGCCTCCACTCACCTGAAGGCTGGCGACATGGACACGCACACGTGTCCACCATCCATCTAGGATCCACAATGCAGTACTTTAAGTTCATAAGATTATGAAATGAATTCTAAAATCACATACTTATAACATAAACAAAATATATATCAACTGATGATTTCTATTGATATTTACCATATTTACACAAAAAGAATGTTTTCACCTCTTAATCATAATTATAGTTATGCCCCCATAGGGCTACATCTGTTAAATACAAAAAGAATCAAAAATAGAAGATGATACTCCCATCCTCAGAGTGCTCCAAATGCACAATCATCGCACACGCATCCATCCTCGTGCGCAACTAGCTCCTCATCCCAGAGGTCACCTCCGTAGAGAGTCGGGACCTCGATTACAGATTCCAAAGGATTTCCTTAATCAACATCTAAAAAGGGGCAACAACAGGGGGTGAGCTTCCACGAAGCCCAATGAGGGTAACACACACAAGCAATCATGACAATCCAAGAAAATGCAACAATATGAATATTCATGCCCGACCACATCAATATGAATGCAATTATGTGAGTGAAATGACATGATCCATTTATTATCAAGCGATTCTAAGCAACAATTTCTAAGTCCAAAGGGAGTATAAGTGCTATTGCAACGTAGGTATTATCCCCAGTCATGAATGTACGTTATCAGTCCCTAGAGATACTAGCTAGTTACGGGTCAAGAGCATGCCGGTTCTGAAACCACATCGTTACCCGATAAACCCCTATTAATAACCCTCCCATGATACCACTACATCGAATCCAACATCTCATGTAGGGTATACCCGTCACGAATCAAACATCGCGTGAGGGTCTGTCACGACGCTGGCATCTTCACACCTCAGTCACCGAAAATCGTCCCAAACAACGGACCGTCGGACGAGAGGATTAGCCAATACGTAAACCCCTATTGGAAAGGGTTGTAGGACCAGGGTGGTTATCCTATCCCAATGCATTCTAATATGCCACAACACAATTCAATCACACTCACACACACCTTGATCATGCAGTGCAGCCGGCACCAACCATTGGCCACCCTGCACCCCAGTCACACACACACACACTCACCCTGAGCATGCAGTGCCACCGGCACCAACCGTTGGCCACCCTGCACCCCAGTCACACACACACACATAGCTTGAGCATGTAGTGCCGTCGGCACCAACCGTTGGCAACCCTGCACCCCAGTCACACACCCACACGAACACATGCACCCTGAGCATGCAGTGCCACCAGCACCAACCGTTGGCCACCCTATACCCCAGTCGCACACCCACACGCACACAAGCACCCTAAGCATGCAGTGCCACCGGCACCCACCGTTGGCCACCCTGCACCCCAGTCACACACACACACACACATGCAGAATCATAATCCACATTCTCATGCCACATCAACACCATATATAAGGAATAATATAATAATATGTAAAATGATAAAATTCATTCACATATGCATTATGATGCAAGCATTCCATAAAAACACACAAAATCCCCTCACCTCGTGTTCTAGATGGCGGTAGATAGTTGATGGTTTCGTGTTACGTGTCCCCGTCACTTCTCGATTCCACTCCTAGGATACATAGTGTTTTTAGGTTATTCGGTTATTCATAAAGGAGTGGAACACTAAGACTCATGCCCCAATTAAAAGGATTAAAAATTAACTTTAAAATGGTTCACCGGTGGATGCTCACCAGTGGATGAATCCGAACGGAATGCACTTCCTGCAATATTTTCACCGGTGGATGGTTCCTGCCTTCACCGGATGGCCTGTTACCATCCGCCGGTGAAGGTAAAATTGGGGTTTTCTTGCCCAGATCAGCCCTATTGGCCCTGTGGCCCTTGTGTATGGTGGTGGAAATACGTATTTTTCAGTGGGGTGTCATTTCCCAACTCCACCCCCCCTTTCTCCTTCTTTTGTATAGTTTACAAATTGGGTTTTGTGATTTTAGGGTTGGTTTTTCATGTAGGGTATCCTCACACACTTCACTTAGCTTAGGTTTAGTGAAATTAGTGAGTGGATCAACATAGGGTTTCAAGATACACCCAATTTCCTCAATACACAAGTCTAGATTGGGATATATCGGAGAAGACTTAGGTTGATCTCATGGAATGGTCATTAATGGCTCATGAGATCACTCTCACACACCATACCTAGGTTTAATTTCATTTTCCCCAACTTAGGATTAGGTTAGGATGTTAGGTTATAGAGGATTTGTTCAAATTCCCAAATCCTAGGGTTTGGGGTAGGGATTTCATAGGGATTTGTCCTTAGACCCAAGGTTGAGTGAATAACCTTGCCAATGTAGGTCTCTTACTCTAATTTCCCTCTCCTATTATGTAGTATTTATGGTTGGGTAGGTGGAATTTGGTTGGGTCTCCATTACTCCTAATAAAGAGTGAAATGGGAAGGAGAGAGAGAGATAGATAGAGATTTATGTGTGTGTGTGGAGAGATGAGCATATGGGCTTACCTCAAGAATGGAGCCCTAGCCTTCCTCCTTCCTTCCTCTCCTTCTCCTTCTTCTTCTTCTTCTTTCTCCCTTTCCTTCTTTCTATTTTGGTAGGTGAAGAAATATATGGTAAGAGCCCTATTTATAGCCACTTAAGTCCCACTACGGGCTGTTTGGAGAATCATTGGGTTTTTACCCAATACCGGGTTATTCCACTATTCGGCGCTAACGGGCCCACCTTAGGGTGTCTGGATGCGTTCATCTATTCCCTAATAGGTTGAACCAACTATTGGGGGTGGTTTGATGTGCACGGGTGCGAAGATCCGGGTCCTATGGCAAATTAACCCTTTTTCGGCCAGTATTCTCACCGGAGGGTGTTCATCGGTGGATGGAGCATCCACCAGTGACCATCAGCCGGTGAATGCTAAACTGGTCACTTTGTATGGAGATCTCTCCTCAGTCTGAGTGGGGCCTTCTCCAGGGTGCCTAGTGTGTGTGAAGTTCAACAGACCTTTCCCTTCGGGTCCAGAATCCCTTCCAATTACTTAAACATGGGTAGCAGGTGCAAGTGGGGTCGCCCTTCCTTCCTCGACAAAAGACGGATGCAACCCAGTGCTCACTGGTATTGGTGTCCTCCGGCGTCGCACCTGAACATTAAATAGGAAGTTTTAGGGTTCGGGTATAACATTCCCCCCTCCTTACAAGAAATTTCATCCCCAAAATTTGACGTACCTGGTGATCCAAACAACTGAGGATATTTCTTCTTCATTTCCTCCTCACATTCCCAAGACGCTTCTTGTCTGGAGTGACTTCTCCACGATTGCGGAGAATGTGGTCTCTCCGGTCAATGATTTCTTTTGGTTGTTCTACATACTTCCAATCAGCGTCTAGTTCCAAGGGTATATGTGTTAAAATATGAGCTGGATCGGAAACGTACTTCTTGAGCATGGAAACATGAAACACATTATGAGCTCCTTCTAATTCGGGTGGCATAGCGTCCCGGTAAGCTACTGTTCTGACTCGACCCAATATTTCATACGGTCCCATGTATCGAGGACTTAGCTTTCCCTTCTTGCCAAACCTCTTCACTCCTCTCATTGGGGATACTTTTAGAAAAATTTTATCACCCACCTCAAACTCTAGGTGCTTCAGTCTGACATCCGCATAGTTTTTCTGTCTTGATTGAGCCGCCTTAATTCTCTCCCTGATTACATCCACTTTCTCACAAGTGGCTTGGATTAGTTCTGGGCCTAGGATCCTCCTTTCTCCAACTTCATCCCAATACAAAGGCGTTCTGCATTTCTTACCATACTAGGCTTCATAAGGTGCCATGCCTATAGTAGCCTGGTATCTATTGTTGTAGGAGAACTCTATGAGTGACAAGTGCTCATCCAAGCTATAGCTCATATCCAATACACAAGCCCGCAACATATCCTCTAGGGTCTGTATAGTCCTCTCTGACTGCCCATCTGTCTGTGGATGGAATGCCGTGCTGAAATTCAGTTGTGTCCCCATTGCTGTTTGTAGACATTTCCAAAAGTTGGAGGTGAATCTGGCGTCGCGGTCAGAGACAATACTTGCTGGTACCTCGTGTAATCGGATAATATTGTCAACATACAGTTGAGCCAACTTTTCCATGGAGTAAGTAATCTTTATAGGGATGAAGTGGGCCACCTTGGTCAGTCGGTCTACAATTACCCAAATGGTGTCATTCCCTTACTGAGTACGTGGCAGTCCTGTGACAAAATCCATGGTAATGTTTTCCCATTTCCATTCTGGTACGGGCAGGGGTTGTAATAAGCCGTGTGGCCTTTGCCTTTCTGCTTTGATCTGTTGACAATTCAAGCATCTGGCTACATGGGTGGCTATGTCAGTTTTCATGCCACACCACCAATAGGACTTCTTCAAATCCTTGTACATTTTTGTACTACCTGGGTGGATGGAGTAGGGTGAACTGTGAGCTTCTTTCAATATTAATTCCTCATCTCTTCATCTTTTGGTACGCAAAGTATATCTTTGAACTTGAGGACCCCATCTTCAGTCAACTTGAAATTTAAATCTTTTTGTCTTCCTTCTTTAATATTGCTTACTATTTTCTGAAGATCCTCATCTAGTACTTGGGAGACTTGGATTTTCTCCACTAACGATGGTTGTATCATAAGTGCGGCCAAGGTCACTGCCGCCTCATTCGTTAGTAGTTCCAAATCCATTCTTCTAGCTTCCTCAATCAACTGTTCATTCATAGTCAAGGCTGCTAGGGATAGAGTCTGAGACTTCCTGCTCAATGCATCAGCCACTACGTTGGCCTTCCCCGGATGGTAATGGATGGTGCAATCATAATCCTTCATCAGTTCCAACCATCTTCTTTGTCTCATATTCAGCTCCTTTTGGTTTAAAAAGTATTTCAAACTCTTATGATCGTTGTAGATCTCACTCTTTTCCCCATATAAATAATGCTGCAAATCTTTAAAGCAAAAATGACCGCTGCTAACTCCAAGTCATGAGTGGGGTAATTCTTTTCATAGTCCTTTAGCTGTCGAGATGCATATGCTACAACCTTGCCATTTTGCATCAACACACAGCCTAAGCCCAACTTGGATGCATCACTATATACTACCAATCTAGCGTTGCCTTCTGGAATAGTGAGTACTGGAGCTGTTATTAATTTCTGCTTCAATTCCTGGAAACTTTCTTCACATTCCTTAGACCATTCAAATTTCACTCCCTTCTGTGTTAGTTGAGTCATAGGTCCAGAAATGCGTGAGAAATTTTTGATGAACCTTCTACAGTACCCTACAATGCCCTTCTCTGAGATAACATGCCCTAAGAAATGCACTTGTGTAAGCCAAAACTCACATTTACTGAATTTTGCATACAGCTGCTTCTCTCTCAATCTCTGAAGGGAAAATCTCAAATGGGTAGCATGTTCCTCCCTACTTTTCGAATAGATCAAAATGTTGTCAATGAACACGATGACAAAGTTGTCTAATATATCATGGAATACTCTATTCATCAACTCCATGAACACAACAGGGGCATTGGTTAGTCCAAATGGCATAACTAGGAACTCATAGTGTCCACAACGGGTCCTGAAAGCTGTCTTCCTGATGTCACCCTCTCTGATCTTGAGTCGATGATAACCAGATCTAAAATCAATTTTGGAGAACGTGGTTGCACCTTGCAATTGATCAAAGAGATCATCGATTCTAGGCAACGGATACCTAATTCTTGATAGTTATCTTATTGAGTTCCTTGTAGTCTATGCACATTCTCATACTCCCATCCTTCTTCCTAAGAAAGAGTACCGGTGCTCCCCATGGGGACACACTAGGTCGGATGAACCCTTTCTCCAATAAATCTTGTAATTGTTCCTTCAACTCCTTCAGTTCTGAAAGTGCCATCCTATATGGAGCTTTTGATATAGGTGCTGCCCCAAGGATCAGATCAATAGTGAATTCAGTCTCTCGGTTCGGGGGTAGTCCAGTTAAGTCGTTAGGAAAGATGTCTGAAAATTCTCTCACTACTTCTATTTCCTCTACCGACTTACTCTCCTCAGTTGTGTCAATCACAGATGCCAAATAAGCCTCACATCCTTGCTCTAGTAATCTTCTCACTTCAAGTATAGATATCACTAGTTTCTTGGACTTCTTGACTTTTCTCCCTTTGTAAACAAACTCACCTCCTCCTTGAAGTTTGAATACAATTTTCTTCTCAGCACATAAAACACATGCCCTATAGGCGAATAACCAATCCATACCTAAGATAACATCGAAGTCACGCATCTCTAATTTAATCAAATAGGCAATCATGTCCCGTCCATAAACTTGAATAGGACACGGCTCATAAATCTCCTCTAATCCTACCTCACTCCCAGTTGGTGTGCTAACTACTAACTTGTGTGTTAACATTTTTGGCTTGATATTCATCTTAGCAGCAAAAGTGGGGGATACAAATGAATGTGATACACCAGTATCAAACAAAACATATGTAGGGGTCATCGATATCAACAAGGTACTTGTGACCACTCCACGAAATGCCTCCGCTTCCTCAGTAGTTAGTGCAAACACTTTCCCTTGCAGTCTAGCTCCCTGTGGTGCCTGAGCCAGACGGGTGGTGGATAATGGCTGCACTGATCTGGTTGGTCCTACATAGGGGTCACCCGGTCTCCTCTGTGAGCAATTCTTTGCAAAGTGACCCATTTGCTGACAGACAAAACACCTTAAGGGGACCGTCTGAGACTGTGCTACCATGGGTCTAGGTGGTGGTGGTGCTTGTCCTATTTCTGGTCTTCTATACTGACCTGAGGTTGCACTAGAATATGTCCCCTTACCAAACTTGCTAGGTGCCACTATCCTCTTCCCTTGGATGGCATGATAGTTCTCTCTTTGTTTATCCTCAATGGATTTGGCAGCCTGAACCACCTGGGTATAACTATGGAGGTACTGAGCCATTAACACAGCCCCTATAGTGGGTCTTAACCCTTTCTCAAATCTCTTCACCTTTGCCTGATCCCCCTTCAAATGCTCAGGTGCGAAGAAGAACAACTTCTCAAAATCTTGTTGATATTCCAATACAGAGTTGGACCCTTGTTTCAACTCCATGAACTCTATTTCCTTCCTCTCCCCACACTGTCTGAGAAGTAGTTGTTGTAGAACACCACTTTAAAGTGTTCCCATGTGAGGTTAGGCTGTAGGGCCACTAGGATGGGTTCAGTGGACTTCCACCATGTATTTACCTCATTTTGTAGTTGGTAGTCGGCACACATCAGTTTCTGTTCTTCAGTGAGTGTCATTACCTTAAATGCCTTTTCCATTCCCTCTACCCATTTGGTGGGTGCCAAAAGGATCCTACGCAATCCCACCAAAGTAGGGAGGCCTAAACTTCTGGAACGTTTCCATCACTTTCACATTGTCCATAGGTATAGGCAGTATGACTTGGCTCTGTGGCATCATTTGCCCCTGTGTTAGTGGTACATCATATCGTGGGGCATATTGTACATTGGAGCCCTCTGGGTGGGTTGTGTGGTGAGCCATTGGTGCTGGGACTTGTTGTGCCTGGGGAATAGTGGTAGGAGCAACGTTAGGTATTGGCTGTGTCTGTGGTGGAACAGCCTGTGCCCCCCAAGTCTGAAACACTACATTGATCTGTGCATTTAGACCCGTCATAAACTCCAGTTGCTTCTGTTGCAACCCTTGCATCATCACATTTTGTTGCTGTTGTAGTCCTTGCAACATGTTGCCCATAATTGACACTACATCCTAGGTAGAAAGTATAGGTGGAGCAAGAGGGGCTGCCTGTGCTGTGGTATCGGGCACCTTTTCCCTACTTGGTTCCGAAGTCAGTGGCCGACCCATAGCAGATGTAATAGTACAGCGTGGTCGTCTAGGCGGCCGTCCCACTTGTGTTCGTGATTTTCTAGGAGCCATGTGAACCTACCTTTTTACCTTCACTAGTGGATGATCATCCGCCAGTGAGTTCACCGGTGGATGGATCCGCAAGGTCTGAAAATCGCTTAAAGTGTTCATCGATGGATGCTAATTGTTTCACCGGCCAGCTGGTGAACACTTTTATTGTCTTTTAAAGGGGCTGGCCGAGAACTCCCATTTTCACCATAACCTCTTCCTTTTCTTGCCAAGAATGACCGGAGAGCTCTCCCAAGGTTGGAAGAACATCATCCGGTGATTTTTACCGCCAATCCACGCCACATTTCATGCAAGAGGTAAGGTTTTCCTCCCATTTTTGTTAGATTTTCCATTTTTCTCAAATTTTCTTCTCTGTGAAACCCTAACTAGTGATTTGTTGTGTTTGTATGCAGTCATGAGTTCTAGAAGAGACACACATAGTCGAAATGCTGCGAGGCAGATTCTAGCTGCTCCAGAACCTAACTTTGACAGATTATGGTTTAGCTCTGCAAAGAGTGCGTAGAAATGGGGGTGTTTGGAAGTAAACTTGTGGATTCTAGGACGGCAATATTGCATGGTCAGATGCCTTCCTTTGGTATAGCGAGGTGGTTCCAGGCACTGGGTTGGTCACCGCTATTAGACCCGGGGGATAGATGTTATCCTCGCTTGGTGCAAATGTTCTTTTGCAATCTAAGGGGCGAGGAAGTAGGGGAGAATGATTATCGTCTCACGAGCCGAGTTATGGCAGTAGACCTCTCCTTCACCACAGCCAAGTTTGGTGCTATTACTAGGATTTCAAGCACCGGGGAGAGTGTATATTGTGCTCCCAAGACTAGAAGGGGAGCCTTCATGCCCCAAGATAGTTTAGATGAGATGTGTCAACAATTGACTGGAACCACTAGTGGATGGGCTAGGTTCAGTCGCTTCAGGACCACGCCCAAGGTGCTTTGTAGGGTAGTTCAGTTAAATATATTACCAGCTGGAGGTCATTTCAATGAAGTTTCTCTTCTCCAGGCCTATGTTACCCTGTGCTTGTATGTGGGTCTCCAGATTAACCTCCCATACCTATTGATGCGGCATATGGCATACCAGGCCAAGTACCCAAAGGATGGAAATTTACTTTACGGAAATCTCCTTACTAGTATTTTTGTACACTTTGGGGTCCCCTATGCTGACGAGCCTACAGATGGAGCCAAGAGGTATCGTTTCGATTTACACTCCTTAGTGAAGATGAAGGTTGACCCTAATGATGGTAGTGATGCTGAGGGGGTGCCGGTAATGGTCCCTATAGGAGGTGATCAGGATATGGATATGGAAAATGACGAGGAGGCTGAGAAGAGCGAGGAAGATGGGGAGGATAGTGAAGATGATGGACCTCCATTGTGTCAAGGCCATAGGGTAACTACCCCACCTCCTCCTTACACTTCATCTCAATATTCCAGTGGTGTTTCTTCTTCGACCGCACCAAGTGATGCAGTAGGTTGGGATCGAGTGATGCAGGCTATGAAAACAGGTTTTCAGGGTCTGAATACCGGTCTGAACAACATTGATGATAGGGTCTGTCATCTGGAGGTATGGACCCATAGGTGGGACACTTACTTTGGGCTAGCAGATACTACTCCTGTTTCTTCGATACCACCCAGTGATCCACCCCAGCAGTAGTTTTTCCTAGGTCCTCCTATCTTTCAATCTTGTTCTTAGGATTGTGATCCCATTATGTTTTATTTGTGCCATTGGTGTTATTAACTTGAGAGTTATTCAGCAGGTAGTTATCGTCCATGTAATTTGCTCCTAGTTAAGTCTTGTATTCTCCTCTCTCAAAGTTGTAAGATGAATTTGTTATTAATGAAATTATCAGTGTATCGGCTTCTATCTTCAACTTGTCTCCTATGTGTGAACTATGATTTATGTACTTATCCTTAAGCTTTTATTTATAACCTAATCACCAGTAGTCCTAACATTTCATAAGTTTATGACTTAAAGCAGAGTATCGCTCTCTGATACCACTCGTTGTCACACCCTGCCTCCACTCACCCGAAGGCTGGCGACATGGACATGCACACATGTCCACCATCCATCCAGGATCCACGATGCAGTGGTTTAAGTTCATAAGATTATGAAATGAATTCTAAAATCACATGCTTATAATATAAACAATATATATATATATCAATTGGTGATTTCTATTGATATTTACCATAGTTACACAAAAAGAATGTTTTCACCTCTAAATCATAATTATAGTTATGCCCCCATAGGGCTACATCTGTTAAGTACAAAAAGAATCAAAAATAGAAGATGATACTCCCATCCTCAAAGTGCTCCAAATGCATAATCATCGCATACGCATCCATCCTCGTTCGCAACAAGCTCCTCATCCCAAAGGTCACCTCCGTAGAGAGCCGAGACCTCGATTACAGTTTCTAAAGGATTTCCTGAATCAACATCTAAAAAGGGGCAACAACAGGGGGTGAGCTTCCATGAAGCCCAGTGAGGGTAACACACACAAGCAATCATGACAATCTAAGAAAATGCAATAGTATGAATATTCATGCCCGACCACATCAATATGAATGCAATTATGTGAGTACAATGACATGATCCATTTATTATCAAGCAATTTTAAGCAACAATTTCTAAGTCCAAAGGGGGTATAAGTGCTACTGCAACGTAGGTATTATCCCCAGTCATGAATGTATGTTATCAATCCCCAGGGATACTAGCTAGTTGCGAGTCAGGAGCATGCCGGTTCCAGAACCACATCGTTACCCGGCAAACCCCTATTAATAATCCTCCCATGATACCACTACATCGAATCCAACATCGCATGTAGGGTATACCCGACATAGAATCAAACATCACGTGAGGGTCTGTCACGACGCTGGCCCCTTCGCACCTCAGTCACCGAAAATCATCCCCAACCACGGACCATCGGACGAGAGGATTAGCCAATACGTAAACCCCTATTGGCAAGGGTTGTAGCACCAGGGTGGTTATCCTAGCCCAATGCATTCTAATATGCCACAACACAATTCAATCACACTCACACACACCTTGAGCATGCAGTGCAGCTGGCACCAACCATTGGCCACCCTTCACCCCAGTCACACATACACACTCACCCTGAGTATGCAGTGCCGTCGGTACCAACCATTAGCCACCCTGCAACCCAGTCACACACACAGACACACACACACACACACCCTAAGCATGCAGTGTTGTCGGCACCAGCCGTTGGCCACCCTGCACCCCAGTCACACACCCACACGCACACGCACACATGCACTTTGAGCATGCAGTGCCACCGGCACCAACCGTTGGCCACCCTACACCCCAGTCACACACACACACGCACACATGTACAATCATAATCCACATTCTCATGCCACATCAACACCATATATAAGGAATAATATAATAATATGCAAAATGATAAAATTCATTCACATATGCATTATGATGCAAGCATTCCATAAAAACACACAAAATCCCCTCACCTCGTGTTCTAAATGGCGGTAGATAGTTGATGGTTTCGTGTTGCGTGTCCCCGTCACTTCTCGATTCCACTCTTAGGATGCATAGTGTTTTTAGGTTATTCGGTTATTCATAGAGGAGTGCAACACTAAGACTCGTGCCCCAATTAAAAGGATTAAAAATTAACATTAAAATGGTTCACCAGTGGATGCTCACTGGTGGATGAATCCGAACGGAATGCACATCCTGCAATATTTTCACCGGTGGTTGGTTCCTGCCTTCACCGGATGGCCGGTGACCATCCACCGGATGGCCGGTGACCATCCACCGGTGAAGGTAAAATTGGGGTTTTCATGCCTAGATCAGCCCTATTGGCCCTGTGGCCCCTGTGTATGGTGGTGGAAATACGTATTTTTCAGTGGGGTGTCATTTCCCAACTCCACTCCCCTTTCTCCTTCTTTTGTATAGTTTAAAAATTAGGTTTTGTGATTTTAGGGTTGGTTTTTCATGTATGGTATCCTCACACACTTCACTTAGCTTAGGTTTAGTGAAATTAGTGAGTGGATCAACATAGGGTTTCAAGATACACCCAATTTCCTCAATACACAAGTCTAGGTTAGGATACATTGGGGAAGACTTAGGTTGATCTCATGGAATGGTCATTAATGGCTCATGAGATCACTCTCACACACCATACCTAGGTTTAATTTCATTTTCCCCAACTTAGGATTAGGTTAGGATGTTAGGTCACAGAGGATTTGTTCAAATTCCCAAATCCTAGGGTTTTGGGTAGGGATTTCATAGGGATTTGTCCTTAGACCCAAGGCTGAGTGAATAACCTTTCCAATGTAGGTCTCTTACTCTAATTTCCCTCTCCATTATGTAGTATTTATGGTTGGGTAGGTGGAATTTGGTTGGGTCTCCATTACTCCCAATAAAGAGTGAAATGGGAAGGAGAAAGAGAGATAGATAGAGATTTATGTGTGTGTGTGGAGAGATGAGCATATGGGCTTACCTCAAGAATGGAGCCCTAGCCTTCCTCCTTCCTTCCTCTCCTTCTCCTTCTTCTTCTTCCTCTTCTTCTTTCTCCCTTTCCTTCTTCCTATTTTGGTAAGAGAAGAAATGTATGGTAAGAGCCCTATTTATAGCCACTTTAGTCCCACTAAGGGCTGTTTGGGGAATTAATGGGTTTTTACCCAATACCGGGTTATTTTTCTTTTCGGCACTAACGAGCCCACCTTAGGGTGTCTGGATACGTTCATCTATTCCCCAATAGGTTGTACCAACTATTGGGGGTGGTTTGATGTGCATGGGTGTGAAGATCCGGATCCCATGGCAAATTAACCCATTTTTGGCCAATATTCTCACCGGAGGTGTTCACCGGTGGATGCTCCATCCACCGGTGACCATCAGCCGGTGAATGCTGAACTGGTCACTTTGTATGGAGATCTCTCCTCAGTCTGAGTGGGGCCTTCTCCAGGGTTTCTAGTGTGTGTGAGGTTCAACTGACCTTTCCCTTTTGGTCTAGAATCCCTTCCAATTACTTAAGCATGGGTAGTAGGTGCAAGTGTGGTCGCCCTTCCTTCCTCAGCAAAAGACGGATGCAACCCAGTGCTCACTCGTACTGGTGTCCTCCGGCGTCGCACCTGAACATTAAATAGGAAGTTTTAGGGTTCGGGTATGACACTGGCTATAACTAGATCCCAATTGCTTTAGAAGACCAACATAAGACCATTTTTTTTATACCTATATGGAACATTTGCTTACAAGCGTATGACCTTTGGGCTTTGCAATGCCCCTACTACGTTCCAACGATGCATGATGAGCATCTTTTCTGACATGGTCAAAAAAATCTGAGAAGTATTTATGGGTGACTTTTCAATTCATGGGAATTCCTATTCTGAATGTCTTCATCATCTTTCCCTAGTTTTGAAAAGGTGCATATCTAAGAATTTGATTTTGAATTGGGAGAAATGCCATTTCATGGTTAAATCTGGTTTTGTTTTAGGCTATGTAATACCCAAGGAGGGAATTAAGGTAGATAAAGCCAAAGTGGATTTAATTGATAATTTACCACCTCCTCAATCTATTAAGGACATCCGGTCTTTTCTAGGGCATACGGGCTTCTACAGAAGGTTTATTAAGAACTTTAGTCAGTTAGCCCGACCTCTCACATCATTATCTGTCAAAGATCAAACTTTTGAGTTTTCTAAAGAGTGCCTAGAATCCTTCAAACAACTTAAGAAGGAGTTGATCAATGCACCCACTGTTCAACCACCTGTCTAGACTGAACCTTTTGAATTGATGTGTGATGCTTCAGATTTTGCCATAGGAGCGGTTTTGAGTCAAAAAATTAATAAGTTGCCCACTATCATTTACTATGCTAGTAGGACCTTAAATGATGCACAACTCAATTATACAACCACTGAAAAACAATTTTTAGCGGTTATGTTTGCATTAGAAAAGTTTCGGTCTTACTTAGTTGGTTCATATATGGTGGTGTCTACTGATCATTCTGCTCTCAGAAACTTAGTTCAAAAGAAGGATGCCAAAGCCTGTCTCATTAGGCAGGTTTTACTTTTGCAAGAGTTTGATTTAGAAATTAGGGATAAAAAAGGAGTTGAAAACCTAGTTGTAGACCATTTATCCCGGCTTCCCAATTCCTTGACTGTCGATTCTCCAGTCAACGAGAACTTTTCAGATGAACAATTATTTGTAATGTCCAATGAACCATAGTTTACTGACATTGTCAACTACTTAGTTTCAGGTGTGACTCCGGATCATTGGTCCACCCAAGATAAGTATAGATTTCATTCTCAAGCTAAGCAATTTTTCTGGGATGATCCTTATTTGTTTAAGATATGTCTGGATCAGATTATCCAACGATGTGTTCCTAATCATAAGCAACATTCTATTCTCTCTTTTTGTCATGATCATGCATGTGGTGGACACTTTGGACCTAAGAAGACTGCCGCAAAGGTTCTCCAATGTAGATTTTATTGGCCCACTCTTTTTAGAAATGCTTTTGATTTTTGCAAGGCATGTCCCACCTACTAGTCTTTTGGCTGTATCAATAAGAGGAACATGATGCTCCTCAACCCTATTTTGGTAGTTGAGATCTTTGATGTATGGGGCATCGATTTTATGGGACCATTCCCTAATTCCTTTGGGAATTTGTATATACTTTTGGCCACTGATTATGTTTCTAAATGGATGGATGCCATACCTTGTAAAACTAATGACCACAAAGTGGTGGTCCAGTTTCTAAAAGAGAACATTTTTTCCACTTTGGTGCACCACGTGCAATAATTAGTGATAGGGGTACTCATTTTTGTAATCGGCCTTTTGAGGCCCTAGAAAAAGTATGGGATCACCCATAAGTTATCTACCCCTTATCACCCCCAAACTAGTGGCCAAGTAGAGTTGTCTAATAGGTAGATCAAACAAATCTTGGAGAAAACTATTAATCCCAACCGTAAGGATTGGTCCCTTAGGCTCATTGATGCCTTGTGGGCCCATCGGACTGCATTCAAGACTGACTTTGGCCAGTCTCCCTACCTTTTGGTGTATAGGAAAGCCTGTCACTTACCAGTTGAGTTGGAACATAAGGCGTTTTGGGCTATCAAGAAGCTTAACTTTTATTTGTCTGATGCGGGAATTCATCGTAGGCTCCAACTATCTGAGTTAGAGGCACTTAGGAATGATGCCTATAAAAGTTCTAGGATTTACCAGGAAAAGACCAAATCTTTCCATGATAAGCACATTCTGCGTAAATCTTTTGCAATTGGTGATAAGGTCTTATTATATAACTCTCGATTGTATCTTTTCCCTGGTAAGCTTAGATCCCGATGGGATGGCCCATTTATTGTCCATAATGTATATCCCCATGGGGCTGTGGAGATTTTAAATCCAGGAACAGGGGTAATTTCGAAGGTTAATGGTCAACGTTTGAAACCGTTCCTCGAGTTTCCTACTACTGGTAGTGAAGAGGTCATGGATCTCCATGAACCTCTTTACACTGATGATTAACTTTTAATCAGGTAAGACCCCCTTGCATTGTCTTTGTTTTTAATTCTTTCCATGCATTGAGGACATTGCATGACTTAAGTGTGGGGGAGGGAAACCAGTTTCTGCTTTTTCCACTTTGTTTTATTTGTTTTTCTTTTTGTTTTTTTTTTTAGCTTGCTAAAGGATGAAGTCCTACTTTGGCGTTTGGCTAAAGATCATACCATTCAGTTGCTTGATGTATGAAAATAAAAGTTTTGACTAAGGCACCCATTTTGAACGTATAAAATACCTCCTGAGAAGAAAGAAACAAGCGTGTGTCTTGAGATGGGACTTTCTTTTGAAAAATAAGAGACCCTTGTTTTATGGTGTTGGACCAGATGTAAGTATGTGGGTTCCTTGTACTTTTGATTTGGAGTTGAGACATTCTTTTTAATTTGGCATGAGTTTACAAATGCAAAATTTTAAATGAAATGTGAAATGTGGTATAAAGAAGAATAAGAGTTGATTCCCTTGGAACTAGACAGGTCATTGCGCCTCAGGAAGCGTGGTGTCTTGATCAAAATTCCTAGGGAGGAAACTTCTGAAAGAACTCTAGTATCTCTGTCTTTGTGGGCATATGCAAAAAGCGAAGCTACATAGTAACTTGGGTGTCTGGTGTTTGCTCCACCATGTTATTCAGGCCAAAAGTAGTGGAGTAGAATAGAGTTTATTAAGCCAAAAAAGGAGAAAAAAATGTGCAAATGTCATTAATTCTTGGTAAAATGTTTTGGTCAAAAGCACTCCAACGCCTTAGTCATTGGTTCCCTATTTCTTCACAAGTGGTTTTACCTTAAGATAAGGATGTTTTGGAAGAGACGAGGTGAGTTCCAAATTAAGAAATATGCTAGTGCCTGGAATTGATAAAGGGTAATAAAAGTTCAAGTGTGGGGGTCCCTTGTAATAAAAATTATCTTTGCTCCGGATCGTTATGGGCCTTACCTTTAGCCAAGGTTGAGATTTATTTATTCTGAATTTTGAGTATATATTCACTACAAACACCCACGAGACACAACTCGTCCACTAGAGGTCTAGGGGTTTAAAGGCTTGTTGTATATGCTAAGTGCAACCGTGATTCCTACGAAAGTGAGTTAAGTTTTTTGTTTTTATTCTTTTTCATTTTATTTTTCTTGAGGACTAGCAAAGTCTAAGTGTGGGGGAATTCTGATGAGCACATTTATGTATGAAATCTAGAGTAGTAAAACATGAATTTTACATATTTAGAATGGAGCTACCTTGGGTATTACTCTCTTTTTGTAGGTTTTATATTTTCAAGGCTTTAAGGACTATTGGACGCTATATCTCCAATTTTACGCGTAAAAAGGTCCTATTTCTTTTCATGGTTGCAAAGAGGATGAAATTCTGAGCAAGATGGATGTGTTCAATTGCAAGTACACATTCGTTTGGTCAACCATACAAGTGATTATTCTTTTCGGATCAAAAAAAGAATAATGGATCAGAACTGAGCCGAGATACAGAACCAGCCCATCTGCAGTTGTTCCAAGGGTATAAGGAATATTATAAATGACAACAAGGATCGATGGACCACATCTTTAAGTGATTGAAGATTCACTTTTGGTAACAACAACTACCTAGCATAGTTGGTGAGTTATGGTGTGCAAAATCCCTTGCTTATTAGGAGGTCACAAGTTTGAACCTCTAATTTGCCATTTTGTTGAGGTTTTTATTTTAAAAGATTTTCTCTTTCCTACTCATCACTCAAAGGAGGTCAGTCAAAGGGTTTCTTACGCAAGAGGAGAGAGAAATAAGGAAATAAGGAAATAAAGAGAAAAATAGAAAAAATAGGAAAGGAAAAAAAAAAGAAAAAAAATTAAAAAAATCGCCCAAGATGCTGCCCACATTTGAAGAAGAGAGAGAAAAAAAAATAAAAACGAAAAAAAGAAAAAGGAAGCAAAATCATTGGAGATTTCTTACTTCCTACAATTCTTTATCTTCTCTCTCCTCCACCTCATCAACAAGATAAAAAAAAATCTTTTTTTTTTAGAAGCTAAAATCTTTAGCTTCCCTCTTCCATTCTCTATATAATAGAATTAACACAAGGGAAGGAGGCAATTCATTCTTCTTCTAGGGTTTTTTTTTTTAGTTGCTCTATCTCTTTCTCTAGTTTTCTCTTTCTCTAGTTCTAGTTCTAAGTTTATGCTTTAATCACTTTTGTAATAGCTTTTTATGTCAATTAATAGAAGCACTCTTTTATTCTTATTCAGCATTTTATGTTTATGATTTATGCAATTGAGTTGTAATTTTTAAAGTTATAGTTCTAGGCTTAAATCTAGGTGACAAGATCACGAGCCGTGGAGCATCTTTTTTTTCAAGTTCAATTTTTTTTTCAAGATTTGTTTTCTCTAGTACTAAAAATTTTAGATTTGGTTTATTTCAGATCTGGTTTTTAGTACTGGTAGTATCTCAAATTGATCAAGTTTTCAGTTCAAGGGTTGAAGTTCAAGTATGTAGGCTCCTTCAGTAGTCTTCTCTCCCCCCTCTCATTCCCTCTTCTTACTACCTTTTCTTTCTTAATTTAGGATTTTTATTTTCAGTCATTACATTATTGTTGTCCCTTTCCCCCAAAGTTCATGGCTAGTGTATGTGTTGGCTTTGCCCCTCCTAGCCATAGAACCATTAATTTATTATTTTTATTTTAATTGTCTCCCTTTCCCTAAAGCCAAGTAGAGTAACCCTTGTAAGAGTGACTCTCTGGTCAAGTAGGGAGCTCATATTATGATGCATCCCTCAGGCTAAGTAGAGAAACCTACTTGTGAGTCTCTCTCTAGCTTTATCCCCTTTCTTTTATTTTATTTTTATTTTAGCATTTTTTTCCTTTATTGTTTTTTTAATTGCATGGATTGTTTATTTTCAGTTATTTATTTATTTAATTTTTATTGCGTGGCTTGCGTCTTTAAATTCTTAGATGACGAATGGTTAGGACGTTTTTTTAGATACATATGTTTAGGACGGTAGTTAGAATTAGATCACAACCATTAATAGGTTCACTTTCGCATTATTAAAAGAAGTAAAAAAATAAAGTGGCTGCTCTCCCTGAGTTCGACCCGTAGCTACACTGATCCGTACGCTTGCGATTACATTTAAAATCTCAAATACCAAGGTTACAAGGACATCAGCAAACCTATTGTTATCTCTCTAGAAGTATTTGAATGAGATCTTCTCAAAGTGTTCAATCACCTCTTCTAGATGTTCTTGATACAGCTTCAGCTTTTCATCTCTGGTCTTCCACTTTCCTTGCGTACTACAAATGACAATGGATAAATCTCTGTACACCTTGATCCTCTTTACTCCAATAGTCAGGGCAGTTTCGAGTCCCAAAGCATAAGCTTCATATTCAGCAATATTGTTAGTACAGGGGAAGTCGAGGTGGAATGATGAAGGAAAGTAAAGTCCGTTAGGAGTGACAAGCAATATTCCCGCACCACACCCCTTTTGATTAGCTGCTCCATCAAAGAATAACTGCCATTCATTAGCTGTGTCTTCTTCCTCTATTACTGTGATCTCTTCATCAAAAAAGGCATCATCTAGGGCTCTTCCGTCCTCTGTGGAGTGTGTAGCCAAATGATCGGCTATAGCTTGCCCCTTGATAGACTTCTGAGTAAGATAGGTGATATTAGACTCTGATAACAAAAGTAGCCAACGAGCCATCCTTCCTGTTAGTGCTGGTTTCTCGAAGAGTTATTTGATTGGATCCATCCTTGAGCATTGATCATTCCATTCTGTGGGTCGATCCTTCTTTAGCAGCTTAAAAATTGATTCACAGATTGTAGTCAACTGAGCTATAAATCTGCTAATATACTGGATATGACCCAAAAATCCTTGTATTTGCTTCTCAGTTCGAGGTGTGGGCATCTCCTGAATTGCCTTAATCATGATAAGGTCAACTTTAATGTCTTTCACTCACCAAGAAACCTAACAGCTTTCCTACTGTTGCCCCAAATACACACTTCTGAAGATTCAACTTTAGCTGATACTTCTTGATCCTTTCAAAGAATCGCCTTAGCGTGAGAATATGCCCCTGCCGATCTTTTGACGTCACTATCATGTCATCCACATAGACTTCCACATCTTTGTTCATCATGTCATATAATATGGCAGTAGTTGCTCTTTGGTAAGTTACCTCGGCATTCTTTAGTCCAAAAGGCATCACCTTGTAACAATAGGCTCCCCATAGAGTGGTGAAGGCTGTCTTCTCATGATCCTCTGGGTGCATGCTCACTTGGTTGTATCCCGAGAATCCATCCATGAATGATAACATGGCATGCCCCACTGTGTTGTTGACCAATACATCAATACGAGGTAATGGGAAGTCAACTTTAGGGCTTATCTTGTTAAGATCTTGAAAGTCTACACACATTCGTACCTTGCCATTCTTTTTTGGCACTGGTACTATGTTGGCCAACCACTGGGGGTACTTTACCACTTGTAGAAATCCCGTATTCCACTACTTCACAACTTCTTCTCTGATCTTCTCACTCCATTCTGGACACATCCTTCTGAGCTTCTGTTTGACAGGATTTGCCCCAAGGTAGGTTGGCAAGCAGTGTTGCACAATGTCAGGGTCTATGCCAGGCATATCCTCATATGACCAAGCAAAGACTTTGGCAAATTCCTTTAGAAGACTGATCATCTGTTCTACTTCTTCATTGTCTAGGGTAGTGCCAATTTTTACCTCCTGAAGGCATTGGTCGGTTCCTAGATTAATAACCCAAGTATCCTCATGGATGGGTTGGGCTTTCTTTGATTTGCATTGTTTTATTAACTCTTGATCTTTATTAAGATCATCATTAGAAAAAGGAGGCAAGTCATACTCAAAATCAGAAATTCCATTCATGAAAGAAGGAGTAACAGACTCGACTATAGACTCAACTACGAACTCGATGTTTGATTTGATGCTTTTATCAATGGTATGCAAGTTGGTTGACTTGATAGCATGAGTAAACTTGAAGTCTTCTCCAATGCTTGTCCAATTCAGGAGTGGGTCAATGGCCTGATGAATGAGTAGATGCGGCAAAGGACCTTCTTCTCCTTCTGAGAAAGTTGCTGTTATTTCTTCAATGGTACAATGGTTCTTCTGGATAGGTTCCTGCTTTTTCACAAATACTAACCAATCAGCCTTATGCTCC
This sequence comes from Macadamia integrifolia, assembly GCF_013358625.1. Taxonomy (NCBI): domain Eukaryota; kingdom Viridiplantae; phylum Streptophyta; class Magnoliopsida; order Proteales; family Proteaceae; genus Macadamia; species Macadamia integrifolia. The sequence goes on along the minus strand of NW_024868315.1, from coordinate 76,421 downwards.
TGGAAGCCGAACTTTTTGAGGGGTGAAGATTGGTGAAGACTACTCAATCCTCTTTCTATAAAGTCCATCTTTTCTAGCTATTGAGGGATGCCATCCCGGTGCCTTGGTCACATCTTTGACCACCTTTATAGACCTTCCCGTTGTAGTTGATTCAGGTATAGTACATGTAAACCATCATCCTTTGTGCTCTTCTTTGCTTTACACATGCACTTCTTCCTCTGAAAGGATGAGGTTTGAGCTCATGTAACTCTCGGGCTCATGGCTCTTGTAGGAGGGACCAAAAGTAGCTTTTCAAATCAATAGGAAGCTGTAGACTCCATGTGATCCTTATCTTCTTTTTCCATTCTCTTTTCAGGAGGACTCGAGGACTTGGCAATTCCTTTAACCGGATTAGTGTTATGGGGTTGTTAGAGGAGAACCCATCTTCAATCATTGCTACTTCTACTATTTCGGTGATGTAACTGTCTTGATCATTCTCTTTGGCTAGCCTTTGTTGCTGTTCTACTTCATGAGTTACCCAATCGAACTTATCCTGATAAAATACCTCAAACCTTAGTTGCATCTTTGCCGTAGTTTCATCGAACCATGGCTCCACATTTCTGCAGAAGGGGAAATCCTCTCCTTCCCTTACAAAATATCCATTGAGAGTAGGGTAGTAAGAGATAGAGATTTTCCTAGCCATCCTCAGTACTTTTTACCCCTTGGTGGTCTGAGGAGTGTACCCGAGACCACTCTTTCCTTTGTTCGCTGCCAAGCTAGGCTGCTTTTGTACTCCTTGATGATATTTCCTTAGTCCCATGCCAATAAAATATTGTATATTCTTCATTAGCTGATTCATTGGCGAACTCCATATGGCCTTATAGTTAGCAGGGATTTTCTCATTTGGAACTTCTTTGGCAATGGCCGCACAAGTCACATCTAATTCAAAACCACTTAGTAAAACTTCCTGGTCATGTTCTTCTCCAATTTCAATATTGGCCAAGGTATTAACCACTTCGAGGTCTCCAGATATTGTAATCACCTTTCCTTCATGAATGAACTTCATTTTCTAATGGAGACTAGAGGACACTACCTTCGCATGATGCAACCAAGGCCTTCCCAAGAGCATGTTAAAAGATGTCGGTATATCAATGACTTGGAAATCAATATCAAACTTCACTGGGCCCATCTTTACAACAAGGGTGAGGATGCCAAGGACTTTCCTTTTTATATTGTCATATGCTCATATTGTTTGGGTAGTCGGCCTCATTTCTTCCAGGTTGATTCTGATACTCTTTGCCGATCTCAAGGGTAGAACATTCAAAGCAGAATTGTGGTTAATGAGGACTTGGGGAACCACCTTGTGAAGACATTCTACCGTGATGCGTAGAGCTTTGTTGTGCTAGGCTCCTTCGGGGAGTTCAGAGTCTGAGAATATCAATGACTGTACCGTATATGTTGCCCCTACTATATGCAAGAGATGCACTGGATCTATCTCAATTGGTACTTGCACATTGGTGAGAGACTTCAAGACTGCTTCACGATGTGTGGGGGAGGCCATCAACAATCCCCAAATCGAGATATTAGCTTGGGATTTCTTGAGCTAAGCCAAGACTGGATTCTCCAGCTCTTTCCTCAAGCCACTGGTTCCTGCCCCATTAGTTTTTTACTATTCTATAGCTAGGGCCTTGCCCGTGTAGTCTTTTCCACTCCGAGTTTCCATCACATTGATAGGTTTCTTTACGATGATCTCTGTGGGATAGCAATCTTCATCATCACTATTTGTTATGGTAATTATCCCTACTATGGGGTCATCTTCTTCCTCAGATTCCTCTTCACTACTTGGGGTAGGAGATTGAGGTCCTCCACAAATGTCTACGGCCCTGGCTCATACCATCTTGACTACATTGGAAAGTCGTGTAATCGCTATGTCTAATATTTCTGCCAGTGTGGAATGTCCCCTTGTTTTCTCAAGGATTATCAACTGCTCGGTGTAGCACTGTTCACTGATGGCTACTTCTCCTAACATTTGGTCGATTCCATCGACCTCGAGTTTGATGTCAACCAAACGATTATAGACATAAACCATGTGTTCTACTATAGGATTCGCTTCACCTTCAACAGTGATCTCATATCCTTCACTATCTTCTAAATCTGATGCCAGATGTCCCCCTTCCATATGAATTGTGAGTGTCGGCTGAATAGCATCTATGGGATCAATCATTGGGTCATCTTCACCGATGGAAAATACTGAATATCCTCTCGAATCTCATGGTGAATAGTACCATGATTCATCATCATCATCATCATTGTGCCAAGGCCCTTGGTAATCATCCCAATCTGGATACTCATCATCAATTTGAGAACTAGAGTCATCTCTATCCTTCTCATCTTCGCTCTCGTCCTCATTGTCATCATCTTCTTCGTCACTGATTTCTCCCTCACTTGGTTCTTCATCAGATTCCTCTTAACCATCAAATTCTCCTACATCCAAGTGCTCGTAGTATTCAGAGCGTATGGACCGGAAGATCTCTATAGGGTTAGACTGGACATCACTGGTTTGAAGTTGGATCAGACCAGACTCATCATCTTCTGTGTCACTCCCTATGTGGACTAGGGAAGCATGCTCTTTGATCGGTTCTCCCATTGACAATGCTATCATTGCTCTGAGGAGGTCATCTATGACTTCTTCAATGTTTTTTGGGTTGTCTTATAAAGATATAATGGGTTGAATTAGAGAAGTAGGATCACCATCCTGGTCTTCTCCTAAAGCATTCACTAATCCCGTTGAAGAGGTCATGCTCGAGGAGTCTAGTAGTGCAAGCATATCCTTCCAATTGTACCCGTCGATCCATCCTTCCTTTGGGTTGTACACCAAACCTTGAGGATGGGATTGGTATGAGGGTGATGTGATGTGAAAGGTAGGATATGAAGATTGGGGATGATAAGATGAGGAAATTCCTTCTTCTTGATGGTGTGGTGAAGGTTGATGATACGGTGGAGGTTGGTAATATAGTGAAGGTTGAAGTTATGGTGGAGATTGGTAATATGGTACGGTGGATTCTTCTGCTGATGAGGAAGGATGAACGGCGGGGGTCCATTCTTCTGATTCTTCTTCTGATGACTCTTTCCTTTTGGGAGTCCTCATGACTCTGGCCCTTCGACTCATGATTTTCCTACGGGCATTCATGGGATTCTTTTGAGCTCTAGATAAATTGAGTTGAGGGGGATCACTCTTTGTGGCTTCTTCGTCTAGATTGTTCTCATGATCTGGGAGTGGATTGGTGTTGACATTGGGAGGTTGCTTAATCTTGACTTCAATGCTTCCGTTATCTACCAAATCCTGTATTGCATGTTGCAGACCCATGCACCTTTCAGTGGTGTGCCCCTTCTGAGTGTGGTAAGCACAATACTCATGATCTCTGTACCAAGCTAGGGGAGGGTTACTAATTACTCTTGAAGCCACTATCCCTAGCAATCCTTGTTTCTTTAGCTTTTCATATACTGTTGTCACAGGCATTCCCAAATCAGAAAACTGTCTTCTTGGGCGAGGAGCCTTTTGGGAGGGTGCATCTGCTTGTATCACAAATTGTGACGAAGAGGTGATGGGTGAGATTAACTGTTGGACTACACCTACCACATTGGTTCCGGGACCCTTTCCTCATCCAACACTAGTGTCCTTCACTGCATCCTAAGAGGATCCTTAATACTGAGCTTCCCTTAGGATTCTATTTTCCACACGTGTACCGATGGCTATCAAGGCATCAAAAGTTTATAGATGTTGATAGTAAAGGACATCATAATAAAGCTTTGATAAGTTCTCAATCAACATTTCCACTTGCTCTACTTCTGAAGGCCAGTTTGCATCCTAGCAGCCTTATCCCTAAACCTCAGTAAGAATGCGATGAATCCTTCTCTAGGCTATTGTCTCAACATCTCAAGCTCCCGACGTTTCACATCCACTTCGGTATTATATGAGTACTGCTTGGTGAAGGCTTTCATCACTGTTGTCCAATTCTGGGTTTAGGAAGACTCCACTGGGTGAGCCACCTTAGTGTTGGTCCTGATAGGGTTAACATGAAGGCTTGCCCCATCTGGTTGTCCACAAGTTGCCATGACTTGGCGATGCTAAGGAAGACCTTGAGATGAGCCTTAGGGTCCCCTAACCCATCGAATCTATCAGTCTGCCACTTGAATTTCTTGGGAATCCTTGTCCCAAAAAAGAAACTTATTTCATCAGAATCCACTACTTGGCTTTTCGAGACTCTTCCCGCTCGAATCATGTTTTCCAACTTCTCTAATTACTCTCTGAGTTTCCTTTCCTTCTCCATCTCTAGATGCTCCATTCGGACATGTGCGACAAACTCCTCTTCCGCATCTTCAATCACTACCCTGGGAGGAGGGACCCTGGAATAGACAGGTAGGTGAAATTTCTTTTTAATCGATTGGCCTAACTTGCTCTGGTTCTCCTGAGTCAACTTGAGAAGAATTCCCACGATGACCCGTAGGTCCGTTCTGATCCAACTCTCCTATGGTTTGTGGTGGTTCAACCCTGGGAGGGTTCTGGAGTGCATGCATTATCTGAGCAATTCCACTCTTAAGCTTAGCCATTTCTGTCTACAAGGTCTCTACGAGGTGGACCCAGGCTTACTCGGGTGATTCGGGGTTGTGTGGATCCATGCTAATTGGGTTGTAATCACTTGGCGATAGACAATCTCGGAGAGACGATGGAGGTGACACTGGACTTAAGAGAGTCAACCGATTACCCTGACATGTCTGAATGGACCGCGGAGAATACTTGAGGTGTGAAATTGTGCCTGAACCAAAAATGGTTTATTTTAGGATTCTTGAATTCCCAACCCCTTATTCACTCATTCACTAGATTAACAACCAATGATCCAATCAAAGTCAGTCAGCTTGATGATAGGGAGTGGGTAGGAGTTATGCCCCTAGTCCACTCAATGGCGTAAGCAAGAGGTTCATACAAATGGCTTGACTAGAACATCCCTATTAATATATTATTTGCCAATAAAGTCATGCTTTCCTTACTCTTATCCCACTAGGTGACCTTCCTCCTAGTTTCCTTGGGTCTTTTAGATAATTCGGCATTTCGCCGGACTTTGACAGAAATCAGTCTGAATCGCTTATACCAAATCATCTATATTTCATTTCTAAGGAGGAATGACACCTTTTATCTGAAGCCCACTTAGGAGAGAATTTCTTTATGACTATAATATATCATAGGAAAATTCCTTTTCAAGAACGTAAACAAATTCTACAGCTTAGCTTGTGGCACTCCTAGCGTTCTCCATCTATTTCCTATATGATGCTAGTATGTAGTGGATGCAATAGGACTGACAAGGCTTCCTTGACAAGATCTATATACGCAAGGTAGATGATCCTTTTGTTATACCCATAGGTACGAGATCAAGGGGGTGACTTCCTTTTCCATTACTTGTGACTACACACAAGGTTAAGCAACTGACCATGGGGTGGTGGAACCGTGAGTGATTGTGTGCAAAAGTGTAATGTGGGAATATCATTATCCAATCCCATAATGTCATAAAGTGCGTGGACCTCCCCAAGGGTGCTAACACAATTATGAACATCCTCACCGTTTAATAATACCCCACACCCTTGTATAGGAAGCGGCTACCAATTGCTCTCAGAGTAGTCTCCATGACTTACAGTGACCTTCCCAAGGGTGTGGGCATGACAGGAAGTCCCTTGCCAAATGATTTCACTTCGAGCCTGATGCATGATGCAATTAGCGAGTACAAATACAAAATGGGGTTAGCCAAACATGTTTTCAAATAGATGTGGTGGAAAATGTTCTTGCATTTAATGGTAGCATCTAGTGTCAGAAGCTTGACATTTATCCCCAGTGGAGTCGCCACTATGAGGGTAGCAGCCATAAATGGGATCTCTCTCCTCCCCTTTTGGGGGTGAAAAGGACTTGCATCCCATCCTCTCTCCTCTCTTTCTCTTCCATAAGGGAGGAGTGTGTTGTGTGTGCTTACCCTGCGGGCCTTGCATCACCATATCGCTGCTCAGAGATATGTGGAGGCCTCTTTCACAAGAGTGTAAAGCTTGTCATTCGATACGAGGATTTGATGATGGTCCGATACGGGGATTTGGTGATGGTCCAATACGTTGATTGGGATCATGCAAAAGGGTTTGGAGTCACCACCTAGGTTTATGGGCCTAGGACCCGGGGGTGGGCCCAATTCCTAAGAGAAGGGCCTAAAAGTTGGTCTAGTCCAGAGATTTAGGGTAAGTGTCAGGTTACAGAGTTGGGAAGGTGTTAGGCATCCAATCTGCCTGGTTCAACCGATTTTCCTGCTAGATGCTCAAGAACGAAATTTTTCACAATTATTCCTATTCCGCATGCATGGCTAAGTTATCTCAGATATGTACATTGACTGAATTTAAATAACTATGTACACTAAAACAAGGTCTATATAAAGTCTACATTGTGCTAATTCTGTTGAGAAATTATACCTAAGCTTGACCCCTGTTTCGGGTCAAGGGGGGATCCCCTGGTTGATGCTAGTACAAACTTACTTCTGGATTCACCTGGCTTAGGGGAAGATGGTCTTGACCTCCAACTTCCTTTCTTGAGAGATGTTGACTGTGATAATATTTGGACAGAGATTCGGCTAGGAACGGATACTTTTGGATTTGGGTTCGGATAGAGCTTTGGCTAGGGAAGGCTATTTCTGGGCTTAGGCTGAGGTGGCATTCGGACAGAGCTTTCGCTAGGGATAGGCTAAGGGAGGGCTAGGATAAGGTGGCAATCAGATAGAGCTTCGGCTAGGGGAGGCTATTTCTTAGCTTAGGCTGAGGGGACACTCAGACAGAGCTTCTGTTAGGGATAGGCTAAGGGAGGGCTAGGCTGAGGTGGCACTCGAACAGAGCTTCTGCTAGGAATAGGCTATGGGAGGGCTAGGCTGAGGTGGCACCTAGACAAAGCTTCCGCTGGGGATAGGCTAAGAGAGGGCTAGGAGGGAACGTTTCCTAAAAATCTCACTCAAAGAAAGCAAAGGATTGAAGAGTTCTGAAGGCCCAAAGAACACTTCGGATCTTATGAAGATCTCTCTGTAGACTTGGAAAACCTCAAGAGGGAAAGGGGAGGAGAGAGGGGAGAGCTCCTCTATGATGGGTTACTCACTTAAGAGACTTGGATTATGGTGGTCATGTTGTGTGTAATCCAAAGGAAGGGGGTATTTATAGAATTTTAGGACCAATAGGGAGGAGAGAGAAAAATTCTTAACCAATGGTAGTAAAAAGTAATTTTTCTAAACCAATGGGGTGAAAGTAAGAAATTTTGTACCAATGGGGTGGAGGGTAATTTTCTATAGCCAATGGGGTGAAAGGTAAATGTTTTGGACCAATAAGGTAAAAAGATTCCTTTTTGGACCAATAGGAGGCCGCGATGTAGGGTATGCTAGTGGGGCAGTGTTGGGTACATAGGCTGGCCTACAAGGGTGCTGGCAGGGCTGCAGGGGGTGCGGGTAGGGCTGCAGGGGGTACGGGCAGGGCTACTGGGGTGTGGGCAGGGGCTGTAGGGGCGTTGGCAAGGCTGTAGGGGGCACGGGTAGGGGCTGCAATGGCGTTGGGATGGCTACAAGGGTGCAGGTAGGGGCTGTAAGGGCGCTGGCAAGGGCTGTAGGGGCATTGGCATGGCTTTAAGGGGGGGCGGATGCAGGGGTGCTGGCATGGCTATAGGGGCTCGCGCGAGGGTGCGAGGAGGGGAATGTGCGAGCATGCAAGGGGGCACGGGCTATGTGGCAGGGGCATGCACGAGGGTGCGAGGGGGCGCAAGCTGTGCCTACAAGCTGGCTGGCCAGCATGCATAACATGTGGGGCTGGCCTATTGGCTAGCTGGCCAGCGTGCACAGCATGCATGCAGGACTGGCCTACTGGCTGGCAGGCGGGTAGGTTGGCCGATGCACGCAACATGCGCATAGAAAAATAAGATTTTTCAGGGAAGATTGCGGGAGATCCAATGATCCAATTTTGACGTACCATATATTGTCAAAATCATATTTTTGAGTACTATCCATCTATACGGCATCATAACCAGATTCATTCATATATAAAAAGTCAAAATTGGACCCTCTTTTCTCCCATGCGTGGTTTCTGGGGTTTTTTAGGAAGGGGATGTTTTCGGGTTCTCTTAGTCATCCATCATCTCTTGTTGATCAGAAGCAGGAAGTCATTTCCAAAATCCGTATTTCATCATAGCCGGAGGGGGTGACAAAATTGGGTGTCTACACCACAGCAGAAAAAAGAAGGGTATGTTACTAGAGCCAACACAAACCACCTGACCCCGAGTCAGAGGCTGAGAGTGGAATTGCAGCTACAGTGGCACCCTTGCACCACCTGTTACACCCTCTGTAGTACATGTGCCACCTCCTGCCCCACCAATGATGACATCCCAAGATGTGGCTACTATTCTCAACAATATAACACAAGGATTTCACCAGGGCATGCAACAAACTATGTAGTAACAATGGAGAGAGGTGCAATAGCAACATAGAGAGATGATGACAAAAATTGCTTCTGCTCTCCGTGCCAGAGATCCACCTTTGGTACATACTCCTATGGTACCACCTTCTCCTACTCCTATACCTCCTATTGCACCTAGAGTTCTAGCCACTGCACAATCACCTAGTGGTCAGTCATCCCAAGCAGTACCAGCACTTGGGAAACTACTGGGGAAGCAAACACCAGAAACTCAACCGGCTATACAAGTGTGGACTAAAACATATAAGCTAATGGAAAAGTTTCAAAAATATCTGCCTCCTTGTTCCAACAGAGTAACTCAAGATCCATTATCACCTGCTAAGTGGATAGAAGGTATAGAGAAGGCTTTTACAGTGTTGGGATGTATAGATGATAGAAGATTTTAAGTGCCAATTATCAATTGCAATATGAAAAACATGCCTGATGGAGAGCTATAAGACCTATATTGCTGGCCACACATCCTAACTTAACTTGGAAGCACTTTGTTGAGATTTTCTTCAGGAATTACTTTTATGTGAGTTGGAGGGATAGGAAAGAGTCAAAATTCATGGCTTTGACATAAGGGCTAAAGTTAGTTCTTGAGTACCAATAGAAATTCGAAGCTTTCTACTATTTTGCACCAGAACACATGAAGAATGATAGGGCAAAGATCAAGAATTTTGAAAAAGGCCTGAGAGCTACTATTAGGGCTTTGCTTATTGCACATCAGTTTCAGATTTATGCAGAAGTAGTACATATAGCAAAGTCCACTGAAGATAAGCAAAGGAAAACTAACAGGTACACAAAGCCAAGAAAGCAAGAATAATAATTGGAGGTATAGGCTTTGGGAAAGCAGTTAGGGGAACTACATCTACTCCCTCTACACCTAGGAAAGCCGAAGTAAGTCAAGTACGTTCATAGTCCCAACCAGCAGCAGTGATAGCCCAACCTATAGCTATGAGATTTTATGTCTATAATCAGCTAGGTCATTATCCTAAATATTGTCCACAAAGAAAGCTAAGAGAACCCCATGTAACATCTCCAGCACCAGCAACAAGAAAACCATCAGTTGGGAAAGTATTTTCCTTATCAGCAAAGAAGAAGATACCACCACAGAAGTAGTAACAGGTACACTGCTGATTTCCATTATGCCCGCACATGTGTTATTTGATTCTGGTGCATCTCACTCCTTTATGTCATCAAAATTTACTACAAATTTGGGTGTAGAACCGAATAAGCTAACACATAAGCTAATAGTTAGTACACCTACTAGTTGTGTTATGGATTTAGAAGATGTGTATGAACCTTGTCTAATTCAAGTGTGTGGTTGGGAAATGATAGCTCATTTGATTTGGCTAGATATGAAGGATTTTGATGTAATCTTGGGAATGGATTGATTGTTTGCTTATAGATCTTGTGTGCTATGTGTGGAAAAGAGAATAGTCTCGCAATGGAGAGGAATTCACTTTTCAAGGACATAAAGTGAAAAGAGCTAAGAAATTAAAGATTTTTGCCATCCAAGTTCAGAAGATGCTTGATACAATCTCTAAAGCATATCTAGCTTACGCAATGGACACTACAAAGAAAGCTACATCACTAGAGGAATTAGAATCAGTAAAAAAATTCCGTGAAGTATTTCCTAAAGATCTATGTCACAGACACCCAATTTTGTAACCCTCCCCCGGCTATAATGACTCATGGATCGTGGACACAGCCTTTTGCTTCCAATCAACGGATATGACAACTAACTGAGGCAGCCCTACCCCAACACACTTCCTTTACACCTGAAAATCCTAGAAACCCTAGGCGGGAGAAAAGAAAGGTCCAATTACGACCTCACATATACCAAAGAATCCAGTCAAAGTGACCATACATATGGAAAGTGTTGGAATTACAATTCCAATGATATATGGTACATCAAAATCAAACCGACAGATCTCCCATAATCATCCCCAAAAGACAGAACCCATCAAAGCCCCATGCACCCATGCACCCCTCCCCCATGTGCACGTAGCCCCGTGTGGCCCTGTAAACCCATGTACCACACGCTCCCCTGCCCAACCTACCTGCAACACCGCCCCACCTGCCACGTGCATGTCCAGTGGCCCCTCGACCCATGTGCCCCCGCCAAGCATACCCGTGGCCCCGCCCCACCTACCCACCACCCCGCACCACCTGCCTATGGCCCATCGCCCCATGTGGCCCCACCCAGCCTACCTAAGGCCCAACGTGCACACCTCGTGCCATGTGAGACCTTGGCATGTGTACTCCGCACCCCCCGCCTGTGTACCCCATGCCCCCGCTAGTGTACCTTATGCCCCATACCCTATTGGTTCAAAAATCCCCATTTTCACCCCATTGGTCCCAAAAACCTATAAATACCCCCCTTAACTTCCAAAATACATTGGAGAGACACTTGAGAGCACCCTTCTTCCCTTCCGTGGTGGCTCCCCTCTTGCCTTGGTTTGCCTCCCACTAGCCCCCTCCTAGCCAAGCATGGCCCCCCACTAGCCCTTTCCCTTGCCTAGCATGGCACCCCCTCTAGGCCCTTCCCTTGGCTTGTTTGGCCCTTCTTTTGATGGTTAGACTTGTGGGATCCATATTGGGATGCCAGTTATTAGACCCTTAGTCTAATCAAATTTTGAAGTGCCACCCAAGCCTTAACCTTCTAGTAGACCTTCCCTAGCCGAAGCCCTACCAAAGTACCACCAAAAGCTTAGCCTTCTAGTAGACCTTCCCTAAGCCGAAACTCTGCGGAAGTGCCTCCCAAGCCTAAGCCTTCTAGTAGCCTTCCCTAGCCGAAGCCCTGCTATAATACCGCCAAAGTCTCAGCTTTTTCATCACATTCTGCTAGCCGAAGCTCTATTGAAATATTAGTCCAGGAACTAGCTTTTCCTAGCCGAAGCTCTGCCGGAATTTTACCGAGCTACTAGCTCGGGAACCACTCTTCCCAAGCAGAACCTCTATCCAAATACTAGAACGATCAGCACAGTCAACATCTCTAAAGCAAGGAAGTTGGAGGTTAAGACCACCTTCCCCTGAGCTGGGAGAATGCACAAGATGGTCCATATCTGCACCAATCGGTGGCCCACCCCTCTTGACCCGAAACAGGGGTTAAGCATAGGTATAATCTCTCACTTAAATTAGCATAATGTAGACTCTTTATCAACCCTGTTTTTGTGTACATATGTATTTATTTCTTTTATTAGTGTATATATAAGTGTCATAATTTAGCCATACATACGGTATATAAATAATTGTGGAAAATGTTCGTTCTCAAGCATCTAGTAGGAAGACCGGTTAAACCGGGTAGATTGGGTGCCTAACACCTTCCCAATTCTACAACCTGACACGTACCCTATTCTCTGGATCAAACCAATTTTTGGCCCCTTTTCTTAGGAATCGGGCCCACCCCCGGGTCCTAGGCCCATAATCCTAGGTGGCAACTCCAAACCCCTTTTGTATGATCCCAATCCCCCACATTGGACCATCATCAACCTAAGGAGGATATCCCTCTAAACCACTCATCTCATGAGAGAGAGAGAGAGCAAAGCCCTACAAAATAGGCCCAGACGTATCTCCGAGCAGTGATACAGCAGTGCGGGGCCTGCAGAGGCACACACCGGAAGAGAAAGATATACAAAGAGAGAAAAGAGGAGAGAGGACCCAAACAACAAAAAGGGGAATCCTCCAGCCGCTACCCTCACAGTGGCAACTCTGCTGGGAACTTGTCAAGCTTCCGAAACTAGATACTACCTTTAAATGCAAGAACATTTTCCACCACATCTGTTTGAAAACATGTTTGGCTAACCCCATGTTTGTAAACGTATTCGCTAACCACATCATGCATCTTGGTCGAAGTGAAATCATTTGGCAAGGGACTCCCTGTCATGCCCGCACCCTCAGGGAGGTTAGTGCATGTCATGGATAGTACTCTGAGAGCAAATGATAGCCGCTTCATGTATAAGAGTGTGGGGTATTATTAAACAGCGGGGATGTTCGTAATTGTACCAGCACCCTCGACGAGGTCCGTGCACCTTATGACATTCTGAGACCAGATGATGGTAACCTCACATTACACTTATCCACATGCTCATTCACGGTTCCACCACCCCCGTAGCCAGTTGCTTAGCCTCGTGTGTAGTTACGAGTAATGAGCAAGGATGCTACCCCCTTGATCTCATATCTTTGGGTATATCAAAAGGATCACGTACCTTGCATATATAGATCCTATCAAGGAAGCCTGTTCGATCCTATTGCATCCACTGCATACTCACATCATGTAGGAAATAGATGAAGAACGCTAAGAATGCCACAAGCTAACCTGTAGAACTTGTTTGAGGTCTTGGGAAGGAATCTTCCTATAACGCATTCTAGTCATAAGGAAATGCTCTCCTAAGTGGTTTTCGGATAAAAGGGTGTCCTTCCTCCTTAAGAATGACATGAAAACAATTTGGTACGTGTGACTCCGAGGTGATTCTTGTCAAAAGTCACGTAAGGTCCCGAATTGTTCAAAGACCCAAGGAAACTAGGAGGAAGTTCACCTAGTGGGATAAGAGTAAGGAAAGCGTGACTTTATAGACATAGAATGTTTTGTAAGAATATTCTATATAAGCCATTTGTGTGTGTTTCCAACTTAATGACATTGAGTGGACCAAGGGTATCAATCCTGATCCAATCCCTATCATTAGGTGGACTAACTTTGGATTAATCATCGGTTGATAAATGAGTGAATGAATGCATAAAAGGGGTGGAAATACATGAATCCTAAAATAATTAACTCATGATTAAAGCACAATTCCATGTCTTCAGGATTCTCTACGGTCCATTTGGATGCGTTAGGGTAATCGTTTAACTCGCTTAAGTCCAGTATCACCTCCATCGTCTCTTCGGGATTGTCTTTCTCCAAGTAATCACAGTTCAGTCCATATGGATCCACCCAATGTTGAATCACCTGGGAAAGTATGGGTCCACCCAGTAGAGACATTGCAAGTAGAAATGGCTAAAGTCAAGAATGGATTAGCTTAAGTATTGCACCTATTACGAAACCCTCCCAGGACAGATCCTAGGGCTGACCCCACTCCGGTCACGGGAGAGCAGGGACATAATAGGCCCACAGGTCATCGTGGAACTTTCTCTAGAGTTAACTCAGGAGAACCAGAACCAACCTGTCCAAATGGTCAAAGAGGAGCTTATTCTTGAGTTCCCCCACCAAGGGTTGTGATTGAGGATGAGGAAGAAGAGTTTGCAGCACATGTGCAAATGGAACCTCTAGAGATGGAGAGGGAAAGAAGAACCAGAGAGCAGTTAGAGAAGCTTAAGGATTTGATTTGAGTAAGGAAACACCAGGAAGGTTAAACAGTAGATTCTGATGAGATGAGTTTCTTTTTTGGGGTAAGGATCCCAATAAAGTTCAAATGGCAAACAGATAGGTTTGATGGTTCAAGAGACCCTAAGGCTCATCTAAAGGTCTTCCTCAGCATCGCGAAATCATGGCAACTTGTTGATAATCAGATGTGCCAAGCATTCATGTTAACACTATCAGGGCCAGCACTCAAATGGCTCATGCATTTGGAATCTTCACAGACTCAAAATTGGGCAACAATTGTGAAAGCCTTCACCAAGCAATACTCCTACAACACTGAGATAGATGTGAAGCGTTGGGAGCTTGAAACCTTGAGACAATAGCCTAAGGAAGGGTTCACCGCTTTCTTGATGAGGTTCAGAACAAGGTCGTCAAGATAGCAGATTGGCCTTTGAAAGCTGAGCAGGTGGAGATGTTGATCGAGAATCTTTCCAAACCTTACTATGATGTTCTCTACTATCAGTACCTACAAAACTTGAGGCACTGATTGCCCCAGGAACGAGTGTTGAGAACAAAATCCTAAGAGATGCATAATTTCAGGGAATATCCCAAGATTTGTGAAAAGGCACTAAGATTGGGTGAGGTAAGAACCCTGAAACCAATGTGGTAGGTGCAGTCCAACAATCACCGTCAGTAAGCACCCAATAGTCACAAGCATTTTTGATACAGTCAGATGTTCCGACTTAGAGGGCTCCACGTCCAAGGGGACAGTTCACAAAATTGGGTATTGGCAGCAGTGTATGAAAAGTTGAAAAAGAAAGGGTTGTTGGGAACAGTAGCTCCAAGGGTGGTCAATAATCCTCCCCTAGCTTGGTACAAGGATTAGGAGTATTGTGCTTATCACACTCAGAAGGGGCACCCCACTAAAAGGTGCCTGGGCCTTTAGCATGCAATCCAAGATTTGGTGGACAATGGAACCATTGAGGTTAAAGTTAAATAGCCTCCCAATGTCAATGCCAACCCACTCCCAAATCATGGGACAGTCAATGTATTGGAAGGAGAATCAACGGAAAGTGACCCCACTCAACTTATCAAACCTAGGGCTCAGAAAGGTCATTTGAATGCCTATGCCTATAGAAAAATCATGGGAAGTCAGGCTAAAGTCAAGAAAACCCCTAAGAAAGAAGAGACATCAAAAGAAGAACTAGAAAATGAGGATCAAGGACCTGCATTCCATCCTTTGTCACCAACCCTGGAAGAAGAATCCACAACTTCATATCATCTACCTTTGCCATCATCCTCCTTCTCAAAGCCAGGAACCCCTTCATCATCCTACCATCCACTATCTTCATCAGAATACCCCATCTCCTACATCACATCCCATTCATATAACCCCACCTCATATCCTTTATCACCTTTATATCATTCCAATTCCCTTGGGTTGGTGGACAATCCCTTATATCCAAAGGAAGGACGAATTGGCGGGTACCATTGGAAGGATATCCTTACATTGCAGAATCTCTAGAAGTAACTTCATCAACTAACTTGGTAAATGTTCTGGGAGAAGGTCGGGAGATTGACTATTCACCTTTGGTCTAACCAACCACATCTCAAGAGGAGGCTCCCATGGAAATTGAAGAGGTCACAGATGACATTGCGAAAGTAGTAATGGCCTTGTCAGTGGCTGAACAAATCAAGGAGTATGTTTCTCTAATCTATATAGGAAGCGACACAAAAGAAGATGATGAGGATTGGGATGATAGTGACAACATTGAAGCTTGAAGCAATGATGAAGATGATGAGTATAGCTATTATGTAGCGAGGGATCTAGGTGTATACCCAATTTATGCCATGGGGGAGATGACCCAATGATCGATCCAACGGATATTATTCGTTTGGCACTTTCAATAAAGGAAGATGATTCTACAACTGATGCAGATAAAGATGATGATCCAGAGTTGCTTTTCGAATGCAACAAAAACTCTCCAGTAGAGCTTGAAGAACGGATGTTTTTATGGGAACTTAGACGGATGAAGCCTCGTGTGGAGGAAATTGACCAAATGTTAGGCGAGGTAGCCATCAGTGATCGCTACAATGCCGAACAATTAGAAAACCTTGAAGAAATAGGTGGAGAAGATACATTGAAAGAAGCAATGGGTGCAGGATTCTAACGTCTTTCCAACTCAGTCAAGAAACTGGGAGCCCGGGCTCTTGATATCTGCAGAGGACCCCGACTTCCTACTCCTAGTTAGGAAGGAGAGTCTGAAGAAGAGAGTGATCCCATGGTCGAGATAATCACCATAACAGACAATGATGAGGAGGATCAGTGTGATACCCTACTTTTTAAACCTGGTCTAATTACACGATTGACCCAGTTTAACCATGCAGGACTCGAACCAGAGAGGGTTAATGCGGGTTCCTTATGGACCATGATGCTAAGGGTGACTTTGGACACAGGTTGGCCAGACAAATTCGAGTCAGTGTCAGAGGAGACGGGTGTACCCAAGCCATGCACATGCATGTATCCTAAGGCCATGTATGGATAATGCTGGTATGTAGTCGTATCCTAAAGCGCATACGTATGATATACCTTGTGCCGAGAGTGAGATACATGCCAAGAGTTGAATTCCATCAAAATCCCACTTGTTGGCCAATTTTTGGCCCTTAGGTGGGCGGTCACAGGTGGGCGCATCCGCCCACCTGAGTGACCCACCCATGTGGTTACTAGTGGTTTTAAAAAGTATAAATAGCATTTATTGTGTTTTTCATTTTCTCATTTATTACATTAAGAGGTTTGGTGAGAAGAGTAAAGAGGAGAGAGAAAAGAAGGGAGAAAAGAGAACGTAGAAGAAGAAAGGGGAAGGAAGAGGAGGAAGGAAAGGATTTAAGCGGCGCCAAGGTTTAATCTTCCCATTCCAACGCCGGAAGAGTGATCCCCAACACGAGATCTACGATTGGAGGTGAGCAAAGGCTATGTTTCTTAAACTTTCACCAAACCCAAGTAAAACCCTTGATTTGGGTAGAGTTCCTTGAGATCTTGTAAATCTCCCTTGGAATGACGAATCTAAGGTTTAATAGATAGTCTATGTGTTGATTTTGAAGGATTTGAAGAAGTGTTTACAAGGTTGGAGAAGCATTGGCGATTCTTGAGCAAGGAAGTGATTTTTGGAGTTTTGATAGACTTCTTGAGCAAAGAAGGTTAGATGGCTTCCCAATCCTTAAATCTAACTTTGATCTAGGTTAGAATCATCTTATAAGACCTTGAATGTGTGGAAAATGTGATTGGAAAAGCCCCATTTGATTCCCCAAAGGTTGGGGAAAGTTTCAATGAAAAAGGCATTTTTTTACCCTCTCAGGTGGGCTGAGACTGGTGGGCCGCGCGGCCCGCCTGAGGGCACCTGCCTGAGAGGGCAGGCCCTCGAGGCCGATCGGTGGGCCGACCTGACAGCCGGTCATGACCCGACCCTCGGTCCCCACCGATGGGCAGACTGGTGGGCCAATCGGTGGGCCGACCTACCCGTCAGTCATGACCGGTGGGTCGACCAGTGGGCCTACCCGCCCACCTGAGTTGATCGGTGGGCCATGACAGGTGGGCTGTCCGACCCACCCGAGTGGCCCCCAATATGATTTTTGTGTCTGACTGGACCTAAAACGGACGTGCAACCTTCTTTTATGATTCTAAACATGATTTTGTCATCAAATCTTGTTAGTTTTGACCCCAAAGTGGTGAAGTGCTAACCCCATTCACTTATGACAGGTTCACCAAAGTTTACGTTTCTCGCGTCGGATCTCACCCGTACTGAACGTGAGTCATTGTACACAACAAGTAAGCGGGGAGAGGATGTTTGGCCTTATCTTAAGGCTAGTTTGGCATTCATTCAATTGTATCTAGACTAGCCATGTCATCATGCAAACTATGTGTAGCTTAGCCATCCTCATATGATTATGACATGTGTGTTGCGTTTTACTTTCTCAATGCTAAGTGATGATGTGCTTGTGTGATGAATGATGGGATCATTGTGCATGGTGCATTATTAGACTAGATGCCGTAGTCAGCTTGGAAACGAGTGCATTGGTGGCCCATGGAATGGGATGCGGTGGCACTATGCAATCGTACTATGTCATATAGGAGCAAGCGGTTTAGGATTATCATCTTCCCGTGCTACGACCCTTCCCAACAGGGGTTGAGGTCTTGGGTTACCACTTGGGGGGAAGCAGTGGTCGTGGTTGTCGGGTCACTGTGGCAGTTAGACATATGCTCAGCTGGTCATTAGGACAGTCGGCAACCTCAGTGGTATATTCAAGAGGGCCAATCGTACTGCTTTTAAATTGCTGGAGTCAGCACCTTTACTTTCTGTCATTTACTTTTATGTTGAGAGCTGGTAGTCAGCATGCTTTATTTTTTTGAGTACTCATGGTGGGCCTTCTCCGACAGCCCTATGGGCGTATCGCAGGATGGAGTTTGCGGCTCATACCCGGAGTATACGTGCACTGTGGTTGTAGTAGCACTAAACCCAAGACTTAGTAATTTTGTTTAGGTGGATGTGATTTAAAATGAATTGTATAGCATATAGTGCATATGGTTGTGATTGTTGTGTGGTCCTTCTTTTCACTTACTCAGCTAGTGAGCTCATCCCACGTGCGCACCTCTTTTAGTTGATTTTGCAAATCACCAGCCTGAAGATCAAGGGTCGGGCCCCATAGTTGAATTCCCCCAAGAGGATTGGTGGGTCCCCGAGGAATATGAGCACGGTACGGATTGCTCGTGCGAGGGCTGTGCTGTGGGGCCGTAGCAGTAACACCGTACTGGGTTTTACTTTTTGATTCTTTTGGTGACCCCCTTTTTGTGTACTTGATACGTGAATTGTTTTTTGTGTAAATATCATGCCTACGGGCCCACATGTATTTATCAATATACTACAATTTGGGTATCAAGAATATTGGGGTATTATAGGTAAATTAAGTCTTCCGCTGAACTTTTGAACGTTTATCTTAGGCGTGTGTATGCTGTGGTTGGGTACTGTATCAGATGATCCTAGCAGGTTTGGGTTAACCGGAGTTAACCCGGTCACCGGTCCGATTCTGTGTGAACGGGATGTGACAACGGTGGTATCAGAGCGTGATGCTCTATTCACTCACAGCATACCATTTAGACCCCATAGAATCTATAATAGGAAATGGAATTGAGTAAATGTAAAAACTTTAAAGAGTTAAAAGCCAAAGAAAGAAAAATAAATAAATATGGTTGCATTTAATTATTGCATTTCATGACATACAATAGTGAAGGTTTACTTGGAATAAATAAAAGATTTGTTATTTGATTTCATAACCCATCGAGTACGAATTTAATGAAATTTTGGCAGCATAACGATGCTAAAACAAGATTTCCCAAATTTTTCATACAAAAACACCTGATAGACAACATATATATATACAAACAAGTATAATCGATAAAGTCTAACTAACGTTGTTACAACTAAATTACAATAAGTCATCAAGTATACAAAGCTAACCACAAGTCACCAACAACAAACATAACACCCCACAAGCAAGTCCAATTACAGAGAAAAGTACAACAAAAATATATAATAATATAAACAACATGAAGACAAGTGAAGAGCTGATGTAGACGGGCGAACTAAGTCCTCAAAGACCCTAGTCATCGTCTAACTCTACTACTCCATCCTTCCTAGGTCTTGATCTAACATTGAGCCGACGGTCGTAGTAATCAAACCTTGAGTTCACCAGCTGTACATCCCTCTAGAGTCGGGAAAAATCCGCTGAAATAGCATTGGCCGTTGTGTCTAGATCCTCGCCCAACTTTAGGAAGGAACTCTCTAATGTAACCTACCTTTCTAAGATGTTTTCCTCTCTGGTAGCACTCTCATCTAGTCTTCTCAGAAGCTGATCTTGCCCATCTTTCAAGGCCCTCATAGTAGCCATCATACTCTCGAAGTCAAATGCACCGCTCTCAGGTGGTGGGGCTCTATGTTGTGGGCCTGCAGCCCTGGCAAAGTCAGGAGCAGCACCTCTCAAATCAAGAGGCTCCTCCTTGATGATATCCTCGTCTAGAAAATCCTCCTCCTCGAACTGAGGAACATAATCCTCATCCTCCTCACTAGTTTCCTCCTCCATGGGAACATCCTCCCTATGGGCATTCCTCCTGTCCCTGCCTCTCTGAGCCCCTGCTCTCTGAGGTACATCCATAAGAGCTTGGAGACCCATCCTCAATAGGTTTCTCCTGTCAAATTTGTCCGTTGGAGTCTTTCCCTCCTCACCACTCAAATCCACCCCAAAGAACTCAAAGATCCTAGTGAGGATCCTACCATATGGGAAACCTCCGTCCTCGGGGTGTGAGGTATGATGCTCCATGGTCTTAAGTATGATGTCGGGCAAGCATAATTGCTCGGCACCTCCCTCCAAGGCCTTATAGATGCAGAAGGCTATGTAGGCTGCCATGAAGCCTACTTGGTTCCGGTGACCTCCTCTAGGGAGCAAATTAAACTGAACCAAGTGAGCAAATACACAAACCTCTAGGTAAAATGTCGTCTCGGAATCCGGACACTCCTTGCTGCCATAGATGGTCTCGTAAATGTGGTCCTGCGTCTCCGAACTTAAGGATGGGCCCATGGGCTTACTCCTTGGGGGACTGTAGAATTAATGCCCAACTGACGACATGTCTAGAATACTGGCAAAGGTGTCCACAGTCAAGTGAATGTTCACCCCCTTCACCATGCTAGTGATTGAATACTCCCCATACTGGTAAGAGACCTCCAAATTGCAGTAGAATCTTCGAACCAGTTGTTCATAGCATGGACGATCTATGTTAAGGATGGACTGCCAACCTAGTGCAGTAAACCTCTCGTGAAGTTGAATCTTGTGGAAATCACTGATTATCATGGTCTTCTCCATCATCATAGACCTCTTTAGAAAGGCCTGCCAGTTGGTTGCCGCCTCCAAACTTCGGAAGAGTCGCTCATCATAGTCTAAAGGATCGATGGGGGCATGTCCTTGTTGCCTTATGCGAAGGGCTGGGGAACTAGTCCCTGCACTCTTCCACTTGGAAGTTGTGGCCCTACGTCTAGTGGAAGAGGATGCGGGTTCCTTGCCCTTGTGAGAAGACATCCTAGTAAGAAAAGAGAAGAAATAATGATAAGTAAGGATGAGGAATAACAAAGGAAACAAATAGATGGGTGAGCAAGCACATGTAAATGCACCTAAATACATAATGTGGATTGTGATAGAAAGAGAAGTGGATAAATCATGGAGAAATGATGAGGGAGGAAGCCTCAAAGCATGATATCCACTAGCACATTGCAAAATAGAAACGTAACAAAGGTGTATAAAGCACAGCAAGTGAGAAATGATGGAAAACCCCAAATTCAATGTGCAATTTCAATCTAAGAAAATGAAAAGTCCCATAATAATGTAAAGATTGAAGCTTACATGTCCATAAAGGAAATGCCTATCACTATACAATCAAGTTTATGCAAAGAAATCTTCTATTATGACATTGAGGTGCAAGGAATGAAAGAGATTTAACTGTCCACAAGTATGAAATGATGTGAAGAGAATCATAGAAACCCAGAAATGTTTTTTTTTTTATTTCAAAGAAACCCAACACAAAAGAGATGGATTTTCATGGAAAAAAGATGGATTTTCATGAGAAAGAGATGGGATTTCAAGTATATACAAATTTCCATGGTCTCTCCAACATTGTGGGTGCAAATCAAGGATGAGGAATTTTATTTGAGTTGTTAATTGGGGAGAAAAGGGTAGAGATAGAAGAAAACCCCAAATTGGAGAAAAATTAGGGCGTGGTTTGGGATTTTCTCTCATAGATTAAGTAGTAAAGCCTAAAACTATGAATGAATCACAAAGAAAGTATCATATTCTCATGGAATGATTGTTCTATGGAAAGAAACATGAAAAAAATCAAGATTTGGGGAGTATACATGGATTCAACCTCCAAAATACATGTTCCATGAAGAGAAATGGAGAAGAGACTTACTTGAGAGTGGAGGAGTTTGGATCTTCCAAAATCCGTGGAATCGTTGAGTGAGATCGCGAGTGGACGCGCCAAGAACCTCCCAAAAAAAAATCGCCTAAGCTAGAAAAGGGGAAGAAGTAGGAGAAAAAAGGAGAAACAGAGGCTTAAAAGCCCCTGCGTATTCCGTCTTGAGTCGGACCGACGGGCTGACCCGAGCAGCCCGCCAGTTGGGAGAGAATACAAAAAAAAAAGGTGGAGATATTACTATATATATACGATATTAATTTAAAAAAATAAAAATAAAAAAAAAACCCGTCCAATTTGTGTGGCTAGCACCATATAGTCGAAGGGGACCATTGTCCTATTTGTTGAAGCACTAGCACCATATTTTCGGGATTAAGCTGTGGCTAGTTGCAAGACATCGTACACTATAATACCCATGTGTTGGCATATGATTTATGTGCCGATATAAATTCTAAGGTACTTAACCAATGTTTGTGTATGATATGTTCCAGGTGCAAGGACACGATGGTACGTACTAGATCCGGTAACAATGCACGAGATACCTCAAGTGGTCCTCGCCCGATCGGTCCACCACCAAATCCTAGAAGGTCCCGCTCTGTGGGGTAAACCCCACTCCCACAACCTCCAGAAACCTTTGATCAGGGTGTGGCACAAAGGGACCCACCTGTGACTACACTTCCGGATCCTCCATCGGTCATCACTCCGGGTGATGTTGCAACCATAATCCAGCAGTCACAACAAGCCTTCCAGCAACAAATGCTTCAGTAGCAGCAGGCATTTATGGCTGCTATACAGCAACAGTTAGACCTTTCTCAACCCGGTCAATATCCCCGGATACTAACTCCACAAGACCCACCTGTAGGGTCTGGTATGGGGCCACAAGCTGGAGTTACACCTCCAATTCAGCCACTCAGCACTCCTCCGTATATGGTACCCCCTCCATACCCTTACTATATGGCGTATGCACCCAATTACCCCCCGACGAATAATACGTCAAGGGTAGTGGAATCCTTCAAAAGGAATTTGCCACCTGTATTCTCTAAGGTGGGAAGTGATCCTCTAGAGCCAGACCAGTGGATCCAAGAGTTGAAAAAGATATTTGAGGTGATTGAGTGCACTGAGGCACAGAAGCTTATTTGTGTGGGGTTGCAACTTAAGAACGAAGCCAACTCTTGGTGGCAAGCCTCTAAGCCTATATTGTTGGTCGCACATCCGGAACCCACCTAGGAGCAGTTCAAGGAGTTGTTTTTGGCCAATCATTACCCTCGTAGCTTTAGAGACCGTAAAGAGACGGAATTCATTGCCTTAACTCAAGGGAATAAGACTATCCTTGAGTATCAGCAGCAGTTTGAAAGCTTGTTCCATTTTGCCCCTAGGCATATGAGGTCAGCTGAAGAAAAGGCTGCAAGATTTCTGAAGGGATTAAAGGCATCTATTGGGTCAGTGCTCGAGGTCTTAGATTTGACAGATTATGGCCAGATTGTGTAAAAGGCTAAAACCATGGAAGACAAGCAGAAGGGAGAACAGCCCCTCACACCTGGATTGTGGAAGAGGACTAATCCATTTCCGGACATGGGCAACTCATCCAAGGTATACCGTGGGTCTTATAGTTCTGGGCCTACATATAGACAGCCCTATAGGCCATCTGGCTATCTTCCTCGACCAACTGGTGGTTCAGGCCCTACATCTTTTCGCCCAAACACTAGTACGGTGCCTACAGTCCCAAGGCTGCCCCGACCTCCATCTACAACGAGTCAAGTGCAAAGGGGCCCTGCCCCAATTTCGGCATCATAGATCCGTTGCTTTAATTGCCATTCCTATGGGCACTATGCTAAAGACTATTGGGTCAGACCAGCCTTACCCTCCAGTCAGCCCTCCTCGATAAATGGGTAATTATTTTTACTGATGACATCTTGATCTACTCTAAGACAGAAGAGGAACACACTCAACACCTCGGTATTGTGTTACAGAGGCTGAGAGAACAACAGTTGTTTGCCAAATACAGTAAATGCAAATTTTGGCTTCAGTAAATTGGATTCCTGGGACACGTAGTTTCTGAGGCCGGAATCGAGGTGGATCCTGATAAGGTGAAAGTAGTAGTAGAGTGGGAAAGCCCTAAGAACATTACTGAAATTAAAAGTTTCTTGGGTTTGGCTGGAAACTACCGGCGCTTCATTGAGAATTTTGCTCGGATCTCAGCACCAATGACTAAGTTAACCAAAAAGGGTATGAAATTTGAATGGGTAGAGGAATGTGAGAAGAGTTTTCAGGAATTGAAGAAGAGGTTGGTGTCAGCCCCTGTGTTGACCATCCTTGAAGGCACAGGTGGAATGACAGTCTACACTGACGCTTATAAGGTTGGGTTGGGTTGTGTCCTCATGCAACGCGGTAAGGTAATAGCGTATGCATTCCGACAACTAAAGGAATATGAGAAGAACTACCCCACTCATGATTGGAACTAGCCACAGTCATTTTTGCCCTAAAGATTTGACGACATTAATTGTATGGGGAGAAGTACGAGATATACAGTGATCACAAAAGCCTTAAGTACTTTTTCACCCAGAAAGATTTGAATATGAGGTAGAGGAGATGGCTTGAGCTCATGAAGGATTATGACTGCGACATTCAGTATCATCCCAGCAAGGCTAATGTAGTGGCAGATGCGTTGAGTCGGAAGGCACAGACTGTGTCACTCTCATACTTAGCAATCAGCCCACCACTCGTACAAGAGGCGACGCTAATGGATGAAGCCCTCTTATATGAAGGAGCAACCTTAGAGCTTGAACATCAACTAGAAAACCTTAAATGGTTGACTGTACCACTGACGGCTCTACAGGTGCATCCATCCATTAGGCAAGAGGTGATACTGAAACAACCTTTGGATCCCGAATTGTAGCGGATCAGAGTTAAGATTCAAGATCAAACAATGAACGACCCTGATTTTGTTTTAGCCAGCGATGGGCCATTATTGTTTCGAGGTAGTTGTGTGTGCCTGATGATTTGGATATACAAGACAAGATAGTGCGGGAAGCACACAGCTCTGAGTACTCACTTCACCCAAGAAGTACAAAGATGTATAAAGACCTTAAACAAAATTACTGGTGGCCTAGCATGAGAATCACAATAGCCTTATATGTGGCGACTTGTCTTACATGCCAAAAAGTAAAAGCTGAGAGGCATCGACCTTATGGTACTCTTCAACCACTCCCAGTACTAGACTAGAAGTGGGATAGGATTACAATGGACTTTGTCACCAGACTACCATGCACACCTAAGGGGATGGATGCGATATGGGTGATAGTTGACCGGCTTACTAAGACTGCTCATTTCATTCCCATCAAGACCAAGTTCTCTATGGCCAAGTTAGTACAACTTTATATGGATAACATAGTGCGCTTGCATGGAGTGCCAGTGAGAATCGTGTGAGATAGGGACCCAAGGTTCACCTCCAAGCTTTGGAAAAGCTTCCAACATACTTTGGGATCGCAATTGAATTTGAGTACTGCTTCCCACCTACAGATTGATGGTCAGTTGGAGCGAACCATACAAATATTAGAGGACATGCTCAAGGCATGTGCAATGGAAATGTGTGGTAGTTGGGAAGAATATATACCCCTTATGGAGTTTGCCTATAACAACAGTTACCAAGCTACAATTGGGATGGCTCCATATGAGGCATTATATGGTAGGAAGTGTAGAACTCTTCTGTATTGGAATGAGGTAGGCGAACGCCAAATGTTAGGACCCGAAATGATACAGATGACTTGTGACAAGGTCAATGTTATTCGAGAAAGGATTAAGGCAGTTCAGTCACGTCAAAAGAGCTATGCAGACAACCGCAGGAAAGACATTGAGTTTCAAGCAGGAGAAAAGGTGTTTCTCAAGATTTCCCCTACTAAAGGGTTGCAAAGATTCCATAGAAAGGGTAAATTGAGCCCGAGATACATTGGCCCATTTGAGATCTTAGCTCGGGTTGGCTCAGTAACCTACATGCTTGCTCTGCCACCTTCTCTCGGGAATGTTCATAACGTATTCCATGTATCCATGCTAAAGCGATACGTTCATGATCCATCGCATGTATTACCCCTGGAACCAGAATATCTAAAAGCTGATATGACCTATACAGAGCATCCAGCTGAAATCTTGGACCAAAAAGTGAAAACCCTTCGCAACCGCTCCATTTCCTTCGTGAAGGTACGATGGGAAAATCATTCACTAGAAGAAGCATCTTGGGAGAAAGAGGATGAAATCCAAGCCAAGTATCCTCATCTGTTCGAACAACCAGGTATGCCAATTTCGAGGACGACATTTTCAAAAAGGGGGGGTAAATGTGATACCCTACTTTTTAAACCCGGTCTAATTACACGGTTGACCTGGTTTAACCATGCAGGACTCGAACCAAAGAGGGTTAAGGCGGGTTCCTTACGGACCATGATGGCAAGGGTGACTGTGTAATTAGACCGGGTTCGGGTCCTGCATGGTTAAACCGGGTCAATCATGTAATTAGACCGGGTTTAAAAAGTAGGGTATCACAATATCTCTCAACTACTTTAGAGTTTTAGGACTTACCTAGGCTGCCAACTATAGGAAAGAAATTTACTACTCTTCCAATCCCGCAAAAAATGTTAGTACTTTGATTTTTGACTTTTTCCTAGTTGGGCTTTACATGTTCTAGTTCAGGGAATTTGGTCTCCAGGTTGGTTCTTCAAACCAATCTGGACTATCTGGGACCAATGGGTACAAGAGAGGAATTCGCTGCTCTTCTAATCTTGTAACAGGAAAAAACATTTGATTCTTGGATTTTCCTTAACTAGGCTTCGCATGTGCCAGGTCAGGGAATTTGGTTTATGAGATTGAGTCACTCGGAGCCGATTCAAAGGGATTGGGCCACCTGGGGCCGGGTAAATACAATTAGGCCACCTAGGGCTGGGTCAATGAAATTGGGCCACCTAAGGCTGGTTCAATGAGATTGGGCCTCCTGAGGCCGGGTCAATGAGATTGGGTTGTCTGGGGCAGGGTCAATGAAATTGGGCCGCCTAGGGCGGGGTCAATGAAATTGGGCCACCTTGAATTTATGCCCTTGAATCATGAAATTTGGTTCTTGAATTAGAATCTTGGAATCTGAACTTTGAATTTTGAGCCTTAATTTGGGATCTTTGATCTTTGCTATTGATTTGGAATCTTATTTTTTGTTTTTGATTTGTTTTTTACTTTGACTTTTGACTATGAAAAATTCCTTTACCCATCAATAAAATTTTGACTTTTACTTTCCTTTTTTCTATGTGATATAATTTTTACCTACCACATGAATTTGAATTTTTCTTTCCCTTTGATTTTTACCTTCTACTTCCATGTGATATAATTTTCACCTACCACATGAATGTGAGTTTTACCTTCTTTTTTATTTTTACTTTCCATTTTCATGTGAATTTGAATTTTCAACTACCACATGAATTTTTACCTTCCCTTTGATTTTTACTTTCCATGTGACATAATTTATAACTACCACAAAAATAATTTTGAACTTGGTATTTGGTGTAAGAATCCTTGACTTGCACCTTGGGATTGGAATCTCAAAAAAAAAAAATATTCTACCCATAAAATGGTCTCCCCCCCTCCTTTGTTTATTCTCATTCTAACTTTTCTGAGTGGGGAACAATTTGTGAGTGAGTGAGTTCGGGTTTTTGGAATCTTCTCGAAGATCCGAACCATTTTGCGTTTTCCCGGGTTTCTACAAATTTTTTCTGAAGATCTTCAGGTTTTCATTGTAGTTATTCATCTTTCTCTTGAAGATCTTCATAGTTCTTGAGGAAGAAATCCTTTGGAGAATTTGACATCTTTTTGGGCTTTTTTGTAAATTGAGAAACTTCTTGAGGTTTTTTATGATTTTGAAAAATATGGCTGAAAGAAGAAAGAGAATGACATGTGGAGAAATCCAGTTGGAGGGTTGCACTAGTTCTTCCCAAAGGGATGAGGGCCTGGCCAATTGGTACTCCGGGCAGACTCTCCACAATAGTCGGAACCACATTTGCAACTCTGTATCGGGTTCTTGGGTAAGTCTTTACATTTGTTCACTCATTTTTTGCTCATTTATTTTTTTATTTTAGTTTATTTTCATTTATTATTATTTTTTTGTTTGCTTTCCCTTATCATTTATTACTATTATTATTTTTAAATAAAAAGCATGATGGGGAAGTACCACCGACCTTGTCTAGATATGGCCATCCAAACACAGCTCAGGATTGGTATAGGATTCTCCCCTACAGAGTGAGGGAGATGGTTGATTCATCATACCTGAGCCGATTGACTTCCATAGAAACTAGCAAGTTCAATCCATCATTGGCAAGGGCCCTAATGGAGCGAAGGTGGCCGAGCACTCACTCCTTCCATCTTCCTATTGGCAAAATCACTATCACACCCTTGTGTTTCTATGCCCTAACAGGCATACCATTTGGGGGGAGGCCTTTGACTCTTCCCGATACTCTGACAACTAGGGAATTCACAGATTTGACAGGCATAGATATCAAAGGTGATCAGATATACATCCACCTTGGTGAGATCAGTGCTCGTTGGTGGAGGACCGACCTGGGGGTAAACCCAGGCAATCTGGCACAGGTGACTCATTCTTTCCTTTTGTTCACCGTGGGTCAGTGTCTCTTGGTGACCTCCAAGGCGTTATAGATATTCGCATGGTTTCCTTCTTCGGGAATCTCCAGGACGTAGACACCTGGGATTGGGGCAGGGCTGCTTATTCATATTTGTTGTGGTCTTTGGATCTATTATCATATGATGACAGAGGCCTCCAGGGAGTGGGCTACATCCTCTAGGTAATCTCTTGTTCTTATGCTCATTTCTCTTCGTTTGGTTGTATTCTTTCACTTTGATTTTTCAAATCAGCCCTGGTGCTATGAGCAGATGGAGATTTTGTCTCCCACACTGAAGGACCCTCAAGCATTGCCCATCCCCGAAGTTATGAGGTGGGGAGACAGTCGCGTACTTAGGAGCCAGCACCATTCTCCAGGGACCACTACCCGTTCTCTCCTGAATGGCCTTATAGAGGTAAGCCATGTTTTGTCATTATATCTCCTCATGTTATGTGCCGTACTTATTTTTCCTTGACTCTGTAGGTCACTTGGAGACTGTTTCATCCTCTCCCATTCCCAGACCCTGATGAAGCTGCTTAGCCTAAATATTTATCAGAGAATCAAGTCCTATTCAAGGGGATATGTGGCCATGCTTGGTACCTGGGAGAGAGAGTCATACCCCAATGGTCTAATGCTGATACACGCTTCTCATCTTGTCTTCCTCCGCCGACCATGCATTATCCAGAGTGCATTCCCATGGATGAGATTGAGAGTTTAGCTGGTGGAGTATGGGATGAATCATTCCTCGACCAGGATAGGGACTACAGAGCCTTCCTAGAGGAGGAGACAGTATGCACCCCTCTAGGCCCTGATGGTCCAGTGGTACGTTGCCCTTTTTTGAGTATTTCCTTCATATTTCAAATTCTCTTTGCCTCGGTCTTGACTGATGCTCTTTTAGGGGAGAATACGGGGTGTAGCGCCTTCTACCGTTCAGTCACACGTAACTGTTGTTAGTCCATCACAAACTGGACCTTCCACTAGTGTGGGTGGTCCTTTAGGCTAGCCACCATCCCCTTCTGTGGCTTCCCAACTTGGTGCTACCCCAACGCAGCTAATCTAGCCTCCCTCATCTTCTGGAGCAGAGAACAGATGTAGATGCTTCCCTTGGGCTACCCATGACTATGTGTATCTGACCATTCTTCAATTGAATTTCGACCTCCTTTGGCTGACATGCTCTTTCTCAGGTGCCTCCGGAGGTCTATTCTGAGATCAGGAGGATGCATCATGGCTTATGTGAGCTGATGATTGCCAAGGTATTTTCTACCTCTTTTTTTTTCCCTTCTTCTTTCATTGTTCTTCTTCTTGATCCTCTCCTATATTCCTTAGGATGGAAGGATTGTCACCTTAGAGAGCGAAGTCAGCTCCTACCAGTGGGAAATTTCCCAGTAGGATGCACTGATTCAAGATCTGACCCAGAGGCTGGAAAACACCGGACTGGCATCCACGAGTTCCCTGGTATTCCACGAGGATGATTCAGAGTATGGTTCAGATGATGACTTTACTTCTTAGGGACTTGTTCCTGTAGTTCCTACAAGTGCAAACACATGTATATTTTTCTTTTTCCCTCCCCCTTGTTTGTTCATCATTTTTATTTCGATGCCTTTATGAATGAAAATCTATCTTTGACACAAAGAGAACATTTTTTTTGCTTTTGTTCGTGGTTTGCAATGTTTAGGCATAATCAATTCCACAACTCAAGTCATAATTAGAATAATCGGGATAACACATAAATCCAAATACTTCCTCATTCTATTACCACGTGAATTACATGAAAAGGGGAACAATTTTCTTACCATAGACAGGATAGGAAAGTAACAAGGTCGGGAGACAACTCTTAAGGTGCGTGAAATTTCACCAACTCTTCTGCATCCATCACCACGAGCCTATATAGTTGGCCGATGTACGTAAGCAAATGAAAGGATGTGTGACTCAATCCCATCAACCTGACGTAATTGTAGCCAGGGGTCTTCATCAAAAAATCTTCTTGTGGCCTCCCTGGGCCTTTCCATACAATATCTTGCATAGTCCTTTCCTGCAGGTACTCCTCCCAGTCAATGATAAAGTTGAATTCCAGAACTTCCCTCTTATCCTGGTAGCAAAAAGCTCCGAGTGGGCCTCCTTTTAATGGCTTAGTTAACTTTAGTTTCTCAAGCAGCCAAATCTGAAAAATAGTAGGACTCCCTTGATAATGATCTAGTCTGAATCTATGGACATGGCTCATGTCATCGAATCCCTTGAATGTTTCTGCAGGAACCGTGGGGATGATGTCACCTCCTTTCTTCAATTGTTTTATCACCTCAATCAGAATGGGCAGCACACCATGCCCGGGAGTCCAAAAAACATAGAGAGCTATCATACAAAGTAGATAAGCATCCTATGATCTCTGTTGATGAATTCCTCCTAATGATAGATATTGGGAGAAGATCTAGGCCACCTTTAGAATGTCAATCTTCCCATATCTAACAAATTGCTTCGTTCCCTCATCTTTCCATCCGAAGAAGTCCTAAATTTCTTCTGAATAATCTTTCTTCAAAGATGGTTGGAATAACCTGCCTTTGGGTGGAGATAACATACAAACTCAAAATTCTTTGAGAGTTGGGTCGATCACTAATAATCCAAACCTAAATACATGCAGATTGGCATCCCAATGTTAAGGCACCTACAAGAGTAATTGGTGATGTAATTTCACACAATCGATCCGACTAAGAAATGACATCCTAGCGCCCTTATGTTCATGTCTAAGGTTCATTTCCTCAATGTCTCATCCAATGAGCTCATGACTTTTCCTAAAACCATCACAAACAAAAGAAATATGATGATTTATCAAAGCATTACTCATTAGCTAATAACTCAAACAAACCTTGACCACTGTTGCAACAAGTTCTCTTTTTTTTTTTTTTTTTTTTTTTTTTTTTGACCGATCAAGGATGGGGAATAAACTGGCCTTGATAAACTGGTGCTGGGTGGCAATTTTCTTTTAAGGGATTAAATCCTGGATAAGAGTTTGAAGGACCATAGGTGAACAATAGATACCTAACGGCCTTGCATGCCAAGTGGCAATTCTTAGGGGGTAGAATCCTGGATAAGCATTTGACGGGCCAATTAGTGAAGGATAGATACCTAATGGCCTCGTATGCCAAATTGCAATTCTTGGGGGATACAAAATATGATGATCTTTTAAGATACCTTGGTTATTAATTTAGGAACTAATTTATTGTCATGATATGGTTAATACATCACTTGCACATGTCAAGTTGCCTATGTATCCCTCGAAAGGAATCAAGTCTGACGTAGTTCAGGTCATTCACCCTTTTAGACAAAATATTTCTTTAGTTGATCCATGTTGACCAGTCCGAGTATTTCTTCGCCATTGTGGTCTATGTGTTTCAAAGCTTTGACTGGTAAAATCTCTTTAACAGTGAAAAGGCCACTCCAGTTGGGCCTAAATTTCCCTCTTGGGTCATGAATTAGGGCTCTTTGTTCTTGAAGAACAAGTTCACCCTCCTCTATGTGGCTGGGCTTCACATTCTTGTTAAAGGCCCGGGCCATTCTCAGTTAATATTTCTTCAGATTATCCATGGCTTTCATACACCTTTCATCGAGAAAATTGAGCTCGTCATGTCTAGCCCCCACCCACTCTCCTTCAGGTAGCTAACTATCAAGAAGCACCCTTAGGGATGGTACTAGGATTTCCACGGGTAGAACCGCCTTGACCCCGTATACCAAAGAAAAGGGGTTGCCCCTGTCGAGGATCGTACAGAAGTCCGATATGCCCATAAGGCAAGGGGTAACTTATCAACCCAATCCTTATGTCTTTTGGTCATTTTCTGTAAGATGACTTTGATGTTTTTGTTGGCTGCTTCCACTACCCAATTGGTCCATGGCCTGTAAGTGGTAAAGCGATGCCTTCTGATACCGAACTTTATGTAGATCTTGTCAGTTTTACCCCAGAAGTGGGATCCCTGATCCGATATCAATTCTTAAGGTACTCCATATCGAGAAATGATATTTTCTTGGATGAATTTGGCTACCTTAGTAGACGTGAGGACTGCATATGACTGAGCTTCTACCCACTTGATGAAATAATTAATGGCTACCAAGATGAACTTGTGACCATTGGATGCTTTGGGGTTGATCTTCCCAATGATATCGATGCCCCAATTGGAGAAGGGCCAAGGTGAACTGAGCGAATGCAACACTATTAGCGAGATATGTATGATGTTTGCAAATATCTAAAACTTGTGGCGTTTCTTGACAAAGTCCACACAATCTGCTTCCATTGTGTTCCAGTAATATCCCAACCTGAGGATCTTCTAAGATAACATCCTGGCATTCATGTGGGGTCCACAAAGACCTTGATAAATTTCCTCTATGATGGTTACGGTTTGCTCCTCATCCACACACAACAATTGTATTCCATCATAGAAGAATAAACTGGGGGGCATATCTCCTTAGAAATTTATTTTCTCTGTCAGTTGCTTCAACTGGGTACTTCCTTTCCCTGATGAAATCCACTATGTGAGTGAACCAAGACCAACCATTCGTAGTGAGAGAGTTTACCGAATTTTGATAAATGGGTCTGCTTCTTTGGTCCACGAAGAATGGTCAAACCCTATCTACAGGGTTACATTCTACCATGGAAGCCAAGGTTGCAAGGGTATCAGCAAACCTGTTGTTATCTCTCTAGAAGTATTTGAACGAGATCTTCTCAAAGTGTTCAACCACCTCTTCCAGATGTTCTTAATATGGCTTCAACTTTTCATCTCTGGTCTTCCATTTTCCCTGTGTCTAGCAGATGACGATTGATAAATCACCATAAACCTTGATCCTTTTCACTCCAATAGTCAAAGCAGTTTCAAGCCCTAAAGCACAAGCTTCATATTCAAAAATATTATTGGTATAGGGGAAATCGAGGTGGAATGATGAAGGAAAATAAAGGCCATCAGGAGTGACAAGCAATATTCTCACACCATACCCCTTTTGATTAGCCGTTCCATCAAAGAATAATTGTCATTCATTAGCTATGTCTTCTTCTTCTATTGCTATGATTTCTTTATCGGAAAAGGCATCATCCAAGGATCTTCCATCTTCTGTGGGGTGGGCAGCCAAATAATCGGCTATGACCTACCTCTTGATAGATTTCTGAGTGACATAGGTGAAGTCAAACTCTGATAGCAAAAGCAACCAACGAGTCACCCTTCCTGTTAGGGCTGATTTCTTGAAGAGGCACTTGATGGGATCCATCCTTGAATTCAAGTGCACTGGATTAGAAATCATATAGTGTTGCAACCTTTTCGTTGCCCAAATCAATGCAGCACAAGTTCTTTCCAAAAATGTGTACCGTGTCTCATATTCTAGGAACTTCTTACTAAGGTATTATATGGCATGCTCTGTCCCTTCTTTTGTCTCTTTCTGTGCTAGCAAAGAGCCCATGGAATATTCTCCCACGGATAAGTACAAGAGAAGTGGTTCACCTTCCACCGGCGGTGTCAATATTGGTGGGTTCATGAGGTATCCTTTGAATTTGTCAAAAGCTTGTTGGCATTGGTCATTCCATTCCGTGGGCTGATCCTTCTTCACTAGCTTGAAAATTGGTTCACAGATTATAGTCAACTAAGCTATGAATCTGCTAATATACTGGATGTGACCCAAAAATCCTCGTATTTGCTTCTCAGTCCGAGGTGTGGGCATTTCCTAAATTTCCTTGATCTTGATAAGGTCCACTTCGATGCCTCTTTCACTCACCAAGAAACCTAACAACTTACCTGTTGTTGCCCCAAATACACACTTCTGAGGATTCAACTTTAGCTGATACTTCTTGATTCTTTCAAAGAATCGCCTTAGCGTGGGAATATGCCCCTGCCGATCTTTAGACTTTACTATCATGTCGTCCACATAGACATCCACATCTTTGTTCATCATGTCATGCAATATGGTCGTAGCTGCTCTTTGATAAGTTTCCTCAGCATTCTTCAGACCAAAAGGCATCACTTTGTAATAGTAGGTTCCCCATAGGGTGGTGAAGGTTGTCTTCTCTTGATCCTCTGGGTGCATGCTTATTTGGTTGTATGCAGAGAATCCATCCATAAATGATAACAAGGCATCTACATTGTCCACTAATACATCAATGTGAGGTAATGGGAAGTCATCTTTAGGGCTTACCTTGTTAAGATCTCAGAAATCCACACACATTTGCACCTTGCCATCTTTCTTCGGTACTCGTACAATGTTGGCCAATCATTAGGGGTACTTAACCACTTGTAGAAATCCTGCATTCCACTGCTTCACAACTTCTTCTCTGATCTTCTCACTCCATTCTGGCCGCATTCTTCGGAGCTTCTACTTTAACGATTTTGCTCCAGGATAGGTTGGCAATCGATGTTGTACGATGTCATGATCTATACCGGGCATATCCTCATAAGACCAAGCAAAGACCTCGGTGAATTCTTTCAAAAGGCTAATCATCTATTCGGCTTCTCCGACATCACAATTTTTACCTCTCGAAGGCATTAGTTGGTTTCTAGATTAATAACCCGAGTATCCTCACAGATAGGTTGGGCTTTCTTTGGTTTGCATTGTTTTATTAACTCTTGATATTTATTAAAATCATCATCAGAAAAATGAGGCAAGCCATACTTAGAATAAAAAATTTCATTCATGAAAGAAGGAGTAACAGACTCAACATACACGGACTCTGGGCTCTCCTCGAGAGGAGAGGCCGACATGAAATCATAAATAGCAGACTCGACAATAGACTCAACTACGGACTTGACAATGGACTTGATGCTTTTGTCAGTGGTATTCAGGTTAGTTGACTCGATAGCATAAGTGAACTTGAAGTCTTCTCCAATGCTAGTCCAATTCAGGGGTGGTTCGACGGCTCAATGGATGAGGAGATGGGGCAAAGGGCCATCTTATCCTTTCAAGAAATTTGCTGCTATTTCTTCAATAGTGCAATGGTTTTTCTGGATAGGCGCCTGCTTCTTCACAAATACAAGCTAATCAACCTTGTGCTCTCGAAAATTGAACTTTTTGAGCAGTGAGGATTGGTGGAGACTACTCAATCCTCTTTCTATAAAGTCCATCTTTTCAAGCCTATTGAGCGATGCCATCACGGTGCCTCACATCTTTGACCACCTTCAAGGACCTTCCCATTTCAGTTGATTCGGGTACAGTACATGCAAACCATCATTCTTTGTGCCCTTCTTTGCTTTACATATGCACTTCTTCCTCTGAAAGGATGAGGCTTGAGTTCATGCAGCTCTCGGGCTCTTGGTTCTCGTAGGAGGGAGAAAAAGTAGCTTTTCAAATCAATAGGAAGCTGTAGGCTCTAGGTGAGCCTTATCTTCTTTTCCCATTCTCTTTTCAAGAGGACTCGAGGACTTGGTGCCTTCTTTGATCGGATCAATGTTGTAGTGTTACTAGAGGAAGACCCATTTTCAATTATTGCAATCTTTGCTATCCCGGTGATGCAGCAATCTTGATCACTTTCTTTCACTAGCATTTGCAGTTGTTCGACTTCATGAGTTACCCAATCAAACTCATCCTGATAGAACACTTCAAATCCTTGTTGCATCTTTGCAGCGGTTTCATCGAGCCATGACTCCACATTTTCGTAAAAGGGGAAATCTTCTCCTTCCCTTACAAAATATCCATTGAGAGTAGGGTAGTAAGGATGGAGATTTTCCTAGCCATCCTCAATACTCTTTGTCCCTTGATGGTCGGAGGAGTGTACCTGAGAACATTCTTTCCTTTGTTCACTACCAAACTAGGCTACTTTGGAACTCCTTGATGATATTTCCTTAATCCCATACTAGGAAAATATTGCATATTCTTCATCATCTGATTCACTGGCGGACTCCAAATAGCCTCATAGTTAGCCGGGATTTTCTCCTTTGGAACTTCTTTGGCAATGGCTACACAAGTTGTTTCTAATTCAAAACCACTTAGTTGAACTTCCTGGTCTTGTTCTTCTCCATTGTCAATATTGGCTAGAGGACACTCTGTCTTCGCATGATGCAGCCAAGGCCTTCCCAAGAGCATGTTGAAAGATGCTGGTATATCAATGACTTAGAAATCAATATCAAACTTCACCGGGCCAAGCTTTACAGTAATAGTGAGGATGCCAAGGATTTTCCTCTTAGTATTGTCATATGCCGGTATGATTTTGGTAGTTGGCCTCATTTCTTCCAGGTTGATGCCAATACTCCTTGCCGATCTCAAGGGCAGAACATTCAAGGCGGACCCATTGTCAACGAGAACTTGGGGAACTACCTTGTCAAGACATTCTACAGTGATGTGGAGAGCTCTATTGTGCTGGGCTCCTTTGGGGAGCTCTAAATCTGAGAACATCAAGGATTGTACCGCACATGTTGCCCCTACTATGTGTGCGAGATGTGTCTGATTTATCTCAATCGGCACCTACACGTTGGTAAGAGACATCAAGACTGCTTCACGGTGTGTGGGGATGCCATCAACAATCCCCAAATTGAGATATTAGCCTAGGACTTCTTGAGTTGAGCCAAGACTGGGTTCTCTAGTTCTTTCTTTAAGCTACTAGTTCCTGCCTCATTAGCCCTTGATTGTTCTATTGCTAAGGCCTTACCCTTGTAGTCTCTTCCACTTCTGGTCTCCATCACATTGATAGGTTTCTTCACAATGATCTCTGTGAGATAGCAATCTTCATCATCACTGTTTGTTATTGTAATTATCCCAACCATTGGATCATATTCTTCCTCAAATTCCTCTTCACTACTTGGGTCAGAGGTCGAGGTCCTCCACAAATGTCCACAGCCCTAGCTCGCAACTTTTTGACTGCATTAGAAAGTTGTTGGAATGCAGTGTCTACTACCTCTGTGAATGTGTTGTCTGGCCCTATATCTTCCAGATCATTCAATTGCTCATGGTAGTAATGATCACCAATAGTTACTTCACCCAGCATGTTGTCAATTTCTTCTACTCTTTCTTACATCCTCAATGTGTTGGAGTACACTTCACACAGCTTTTCTTCCATTTCGAATGTAGAATCCCG
The DNA here is from genome assembly GCF_013358625.1 of Macadamia integrifolia. NCBI lineage: Eukaryota > Viridiplantae > Streptophyta > Magnoliopsida > Proteales > Proteaceae > Macadamia > Macadamia integrifolia. The sequence goes on along the minus strand of NW_024868315.1, from coordinate 38,940 downwards.
TTCGTCCATATAAACTTGTGTCGGCTCTCCAAATTCCTCATCATTTTCTAACTCTGATGTAGAATCATCTCCTTCCATGTAGAGGGAAGACCAAATGCCACCTGTCGGATCAACTATTAGGTCATCACCACCGATAGCATAGACTAAGAAACATGTCTGGTGATCCGATGAGTAATATTCTGACTCATCATCATTATCATTGTACCAAGGCCCTTGGCAATCATCCCAGTTTGGATACTTATCATCCTCTTGAGAATCAGAGTCATCTCCATCATTCTCACCCTTATTCTCATCCTCCTCCTCCTCGTCATCATCCTCTTCTTCACTGGTTTCCTCCTCACTTGTTTCTTCATTAGACTCTTCTTGACCATCAAGTTCTCCTAGATCCAAACACTCATAGTATTCAGAGCGTATAGACTGGAAGATTCCCACAGGGTTAGACTTGACATCATTGGCTCGAAGTTGGATCAAACTTGATTCATCATCCTCTGTGTCACTTCCTATGTGGATTAGGGAGGTGTACTCTTTAATCTGTTCCTTATGGCCAATGTGGTTACTATTCTGAGAAGATCATCTGTAATCTCTTCAATCACCTCTGGATTGTCCTTTGGAGATATAGTGGGCTGAATTAGGGAAGTGGGATCACCCTCCAGGTTTTCTCCTAATGCATTCATTGATCCTGTTGATGAAGTTATTTTTGGGGAGTCCAGTAGTGCAAGCATATCCTTCCAATCATACTTGTCCGTCCATCCTTCTTTTGGGTTATATACCGAACCTTGAGAATGGGATTGGTATAAGGGTGTTGAGGGTATAAAATAGGATGGTATGAAGATGATGTAATGTGAGAGGTATGATATGAAGATTGGGGGTGATAGGATGAGGAAATTCCTCCTCCTTGATGGTGGGGTGAAGATTGATGATATGATGGAGGTTGGTAACATAGTGAAGGTGGGAGATATGGTGGAGGTTGGTAATATGATAAGATGGAATCCTCTGTTGATGAGGAAGGATGAACAGTGGGACTCTCTGATCTTCAGATTCTTCTTCTGATGGCTCTCTTCTTTTGGGAGTCCTTATGGCTCTGGCCCTTTGACTCATGTTTTTCTTGTAAGCACTGGCATTCATGTGATTCTTCCGAGCTCTGAGTACAATGAGTTGAGTGGGATCACTCTCTATGGCTTCTCCATCTAGATTGTTCACAAGATCGGGAAGTGGATTGGTGTTGACATTGGGAGGTTGCTTCACCTTGACCTCAATGGTTCCGTTGTCTACCAAGTCCTGAATTGCATGTTGCAAACCCAAACATCTTTCAGTGTTGTGCCCCTTCTGGGTGTGGTAAGCACAATATTCATGGTCCCAATACCAAGCTAAAAGAGAGTTGCTAATCACTCTTGGAGCCACTGTCCCTAGTAATCCTTGTTTCTTTAACTTATCATACACGCTGTAATGAGCATTCCCAAATTAGAAAACTGCCTTCTTGGACAAGGGGCCTTCTGGGAGGGTGCATCTGCTTGTATTACAAATGGTAGTGAAGAAGTGGCTGATGAGACTGACTACTGAACTGTGCCTACCACATTAGTTTTTGGACCCTTTCCGCGTCCGACTCTGGTGTTCTTCCCTGCATCTTAGGAGGATCTTTGATACTGAGCTTCCCTAAGGATTTTGTTTTCCACACATATGTCGATAGCTATTAAGGCATCAAAAGTTTGTAAATGTTGATAGTAAAGGACATCTTAATAAGGCTTTGACAAATTCTCTAATCAACATCTCCACTTGCTCTGCTTCTGAAGGCCGATCTGCCATCTTAGCGGTTTTATCCCTAAACCTCATCAAAAAGGTGGTGAATCTTTCTCTAGGCTACTGTCACAACGTCTCAAGCTCCCGAAGTTTCACATCCACCTCAGTGTTGTATGAGGACTGCTTGGTGAAGGCTTTCACCACTGTTGTCTAATTCTGAGTTTGGGATGACTCCAACTGGGTGAGCCACCTTAATGCTGGTCCTGATAGGGTTAACATGAAGGCTTGCCCCATCTGGTTGTCCACAAGTTGCCACGACTTGGCGATACTGAGAAAAACTTTGAGGTGAGCCTTGGGGTCTCCTGACCCATCAAACCTATCAGTCTACCACTTGAATTTCTCAGGGATCCTAGCCCTAGAAAAGAAACTCATTTCATCTGAATCAATTGTTTGGTTTTTCAAACTCTTCCCCGTTCATAGCATATTTTCCAAATTTTCTAATTGCTCTCTGACTTTTCTTTCTCTCTCCATTTTTGGAGGTTCCATCCAGACTTGTGCTTCAAATTCCTCTTCCTTATCTTCAATCACTACCCTGGGAGGAGGGACCCCAGAGTAGATTCCTTGTTGACCATTTGGACGGGTAGGTGAGACTCCTCTCTGACTAATTGGCCTAATTTGCTCTAGTTCTCCTGAGACAACTTGAGAAGAGTTCCCGTTATGACCCGTAGGTCCATTCTGATCCAACTCTCCACTAGCTTGTGCTGGTTCAGCCCCAGGAGGGTTTTGGAGTGCATGCAGTATCTGGGCTATTTCCCTCTTGACTTCGGCCATTTCAGTCTATAAGGTCTCTAAGGGATGGACCCATGCTTGTTCGGGAAATTCAGAATCGTGTGGATCCATGCTAACTGGGTTGTAATCACTTGGCAATAGACAATCTCGGATAGATGATGGGGTGATACTGGACTTAGATGAGTCAATCAATTCCCTGACGTGTCCAAATGGACCATGGAGAATACTTGAGGTGGGAATTGTGCCTAAACCAAAAGTGGTTTATTTTAGAATTCTTGAATTCCCAACCCCTTGTTCACACATTCACTAGATTAACAACCAGTGATCCATCCAAAGTTAGTCCGCTTAACGATAGGGAGTGGATAGGGGTTGATGCCCCTAGCTAGTCCACGATGCCCCTAGCTAGTCCACTCAATGTCATAAGCGGGAGATTCATATAAATGGCTTGTCGAGAATATTCCTATGAGACATTCTATGTAATAAAGTTATACTTTCCTTATTCTTTTTCCCACTAGGTGTCCTTCCTCCTGATTTTTTCATGGGACTTCTCGAGACTTTACATGACTCTGACGGGATTGCCCCAGAGTCACGTATTTGGACATTTTTCCTAAGGATGAGGGACACCTTTTATCCGACATTTTCTACTAGATGCTTAAGAACGGACATTTTCTATGATTATTCCTATTCCACATGTATGGCTAAGTTATCACACATATGTGCATTGACTGAATTAAATGACTATGTACACTAAAACAAAGATTATATAAAGTCTACATTGTGCTAATTCTGTTGAGAAATTATACCTGAGCTTGACCCCTGTTTCGAGTCAAGAGGGGTGGATTACGTGGTTGATGCTTGTACGAACTAGTTTCTGGATTCTCCAGGCTCAGGAGAAGATGGTCTTGAACTCTAACTTCCTTTCTCGAGAGATGTTGACTATGATGATATTCGGATAGAGTTTCGGCTAGAAACAATTACTTTTGGATTTGGATTCAGACAGAGCTTTGGCTAGGGAAGGCTATTTCCTAGCTTAGGATGAGGTGGCACTCCGACAGAGCTTCCGCTGGGGATAGGCTATGGGAGGGCTAGGCTGAGGTGGCACTTCGGCAGAGCTTCCGTTGGGAATGGCTATTTCTGGAAAGATTCCTGGGGCACTTGGACAGAGCTTTTGCTAGGAACGGCTATTTTTGGAAAAAAATTGATTGACCTAAAAATGGATTAAAGATCCTCAAAGCCCCAAAGGACACTTTGAAGATCCGAACAGAACTTTAGATCTTGACAAAGATCTCTTCGTAGACCCGAAGAACCTCAAGGGGGGAGGGATTTCTACTTCTGATAAAAACCAAGAACACTCAAAGGTGGGAGGCTAAGAATATACTATTTTTGGTAAAAAAAAATGGATTGGACTAAAAATTTGGATTGAAGATCTTCAAAGTCCCGAAGAACACTTTGAAGATCCGAACAAGACTTTGGATCTTGAAGAAGATCGCTTCGAAGACCAGAAGAAACTCAAAGGGGGAGGGGGGAGGGGAGGAGGAGAGAGGGCAGAGCCTCACTCTCCAAGGGTGGTTGTGATCTCAGTCTCTAAAATCCAAAAGAGGGGGTATTTATAAGATTTCTGGGCCAATAGGGAGGAGAGAGAATTTTTAACCAATGGGTAAAAGTGGGTTTTTGTATTAATAGGAGGTTGCAGGGTAGGGTATGCTAGCGAAGTAGTGCATACGAAAAAGTGGGCGAAGAGGAAATTCTTCACCCGCCGGGCCTATGGAACACAAATCCCGGCCATTTACGGTGGCACACAAGGTTGGGTTAAAGTGCATGGGGCATGACTGGCACAGATACATGGGTGGGTAGGCATGGTGCAAGGATGGGCAAGCAAGGGGCACAGACTGGGCAGGCACAGTGCAAGGGTTGGCCTACAGCTGTGCGCGGGCTGGCCAGTGTGTGTGCAAGGTGTGCAGCAAAGGGTGAGCGGAGCAACACGCGAGGGTGCATGCAGTAGCATGTGGGGGCATGTGCAGAGCTATGTGTGGGGCTGCTGGCTGGCATGCCAGCGCGGGCAGCATGAATGCGGGCTGGCATGCCAGCGCACGTAGCATGAATGGGGAATGGCCTGCTCTTTGAGCAGATAGCACATGCACAAAAAATGGAATTTTCTGGCGACAATTGAGGGAGATCCGATGGTCCGATTTTGACGTGCCCTATATCATCGGAATCTTATTTCTAAATACTATCCATCCATGCGGACATCTTGACCAGATTCCTTCGTATACAAAAAGTCAAAAATGGACCCTCTTCTTTCCCAAGCAAGGCTTCTAGGGTTTTTTAGATAGGGGATGAATTTGGGATATTTGGGTCGGTGGGGAATGTTTTTAGGTTTCCAGTAGGCTTGCCAGTGTGCGCGGCATACGAACGGAAAAATGGAATTTTTTGGGGACGATTGCGGGAGATCCGAAGGTCCAATTTTGACGTGCCATATATCGTCGAAATCATTTTTCTGACCATTATCCATCTGTATGATCATCTTGACTGGATTCCTTCATATATAAAAAATCAAAATTGGACCCTCCTCTTTCCGCACAGGGCTTCTAGTGTTTTTTTTTTTAGGGGATGTTTTCAGGTTTTCTTAGTCAATCATCATCTTTGTTGATCGAAAGCCGGAAGTCACGTCCAAGATCCGCATTTCATCATAGCAGGAGGAGGATGACAAAATTGGGTGTCTACATCAAGAAAGATGGCAGGTTGCACATGTGTGTTGATTTTTGGGACCTCAACAAAGTGAGTCCAAAAGATGATTTTCCACTACCGCACATTGATGTGCTAGTCGACAACACAGCAAGGCATGCCTTGCTATCATTCATGGATGGATTCTCAGGATACAACCAAGTGAGCATGCACCCAGATGCCCGTGAGTAAACAGCTTTCACCACTCCATGGGGGACTTATTGTTACAAGGTGATGCCCTTTGGATTGAAAAATTCTAGGGCAACTTACCAAAGAGTAGCCACAGCCATCCTACATGACATGATGCATAAAGAGGTGGAAGTCTATGTGGATGACATGATAGTAAAGTTGGTGGACCAGTAGGAGCACGTTCTGGTACTAAGGAAGTTCTTCGAAAGAATCAAGAAGTACCAACTGAAGTTGAATCCTCAGAAATTTGTATTTGGGGCAATAGCAGGGAAACTATTAGGGTTCTTCGTATGCGAAAGAGGCATCAAAGTTTGATTAAGGCAATCCAAGAAATGCCTACACCTCACACTCAGAAGGAGATACGGGGATTCTTGGGTCATATTTAATACATCAGCAGGTTCATAGCTCAGTTGACTATAATCTGTGAACCAATCTTCAAGTTGTTAAAAAAGGATCAGCCCGCCAAGTGGAATGACCAGTGCCAACAAGCTTTCGATAAGATAAAAAGGTATCTCATGAACCCACCAATATTAACACCTCTAGTGGAGGGGGAACCACTTCTGCTATACTTGTTAGTTGGAGAGTATTCCATGGGTTTCTTGTGAACTCAAAAGGAGATAGAGAAGGGGGTAAAGCATGCCATAAACTACCTCAACAAGAAATTCTTGAAATATGAGACGCGATACACATCTCTAGAAAGAACTTGTGCCACATTGATATGGGTAACAAAGAGGATGTGACACTACATGATAGCATATCCAGTACGCTTAATCTCAAAGATGGATCCAATCAAGTACCTTTTTGAAAAACCGGCTCTCACAGGAAGGATTACTCGATGGTTGCTATTGTTGTCAGAATTTGACATCACCTATGTTGCTCAAAAGTCCATCAAGGGGCAAGCTATAGCCGATCATTTGGCTACTCATCCCATAAAGGATGGAAAGGCTTTAGATGATGCCTTTCCAGATGAAGAAATCACAACAATTGAAGAAAAAGATACAGTTGATAAATGGCAACTATATTTTGATGGAGCATCCAACCAGAAGGGATGTGGTGCAGAATATTGCATGTCACTCCAGATGGCCTTTATTGGCCTTCTTCATTCCACCTTGACTTCCCCTACACCAATAATATTGTTGAATATAAAGCTTATGCCTTGGGACTAGAAATAGCTCTAACCATTGGGTTGAAGAGGATCAAGGTGTGTGGAGATTTAGCCATTGTCATCTGCCAGACACAAGGAAAGTGGAAGACTAGAGATGAGAAATTGAAACCATATCAAGAGCATCTAGAAGAGGTGATTAGACACTTTGAGAAAATCTCATTTTAATACTTCCAAAGGGATAACAATCGGTTTGCAAATGCCCTCGCAACCTTGGCTTCCATGGTAGAATGCAATCCTATGGCCCGAATCTGACCATTCCTAGTGAAACAAAGAAGCAAGCCCATTTACCAGAATACGGTGAACTCTCTCACTATAGATGGTTGGTCTTGGTTTGCTCACATAGTGGACTTCATTAGGGAAAAGAAGTATCCGATTGAAGCTACGAAAAGGGAAAAGAAGTTCCTAAGAAGATATGCCACTCAGTTCATTCTCCAAGGGGACTTTTTATATAAGAGGTCTTATGATGGGATACAATTGTTGTGTGCGGATGAAGATCAATCCAAAAAAATTATGGTGGAAATTCATCAAGGTCTTTGCGGGCATCATATGAATGCCAAGATGCTAGCCAAGAAGATTCTCAAATTGGGATACTATTGGAACATGATGGAAGCGGATTGTCTGGGTTTTATCAAGAAATTCCATAAATGTTAGGTATTCACCAACATCATACACATCCCACCAATAGAGCTACACTCACTCAGTTCTCCGTGGTCATTATCTACTTGAGGCATTTATGTCATAGGAAAGATTAACCCCAAAGCATCCAACGGGAACGAATTCATCTTGGTGGCCATTGATTACTTCACCAAGTGGGTCGAAGCTCAGTCATATGCGATCCTCAAATCTGCTAAGGTGGCAAGTTTTATTCAAGAAAATATCATTTGTCGGTATGGAGTACCATAGGAGCTGATATTGGACCAAGGATCCCATTTTGAGGGCAAAACTGACAAAATCTGTGCAAAGTTTGGCATCAAAAGGCATCGCTTTACCACCTACAGACCACAAACCAATGGGTCAGTGGAAGAATCTAACAAGAATATTAAGTTCATTCCCCAAAAAATTGTTGAAATAGACAAGGATTGGGCAGACAAGTTGTCATTGGCTTTATGGGCATATCGAACTTCCATACGATCATCGACTAGGGTAACTCCTTTCTCTTTGGTATATGGGGTTGAGGTAGTGCTGCCAGTAGAGATCCTAGTACCATCCGTAAGGGTACTTTTGGATAGCCAGTTACCTTAAGAAGAATGTGTGAAGGCTAGACATGACGAGCTCAACTTTTTGGATGAAAGGCGTATGAAGGCCAAGGATAATCTAAGAAAATGTCATTTAAACATGGCAAGAGCATTCGATTAGCATGTAAAGACCCGTCACATAGAAGAAGGTGAGCTTATTCTCCGAGAATAAAGAACCCCCATTCATGACCCAAGGGGAAAATTCAGGCCAAATTGAAGTGGCCCATTCATTGTTAAAGAAATCTTGGTAGGCAAGGCTGTAAGACTTATGAACCTCAATGGCAAAGAAGTGTCCGGGCTTGTCAACATGGATCAACTCAAGAGATACTATGTATAAAAGGGTGAACCACCAGAACTACGCTTGGCCTGATTCCTCTTAAGGGATACGTAGGCAGCTTGACAGGTCCAAGTGCAGTCTCAACAGCTTCTGAGCAATTGGAAGGTTCCCAGATTAATAATTAAGGTATCTTAAAGGTCATCATAGCTTGTGTCCCCCAAGAATCACCACTTGGCATATCTGACTCACCTAGTGTCCATCAAACTATTGTCCAGAATTTGTTCCCTAAAAAGGTTGCCACTTGGCACTAGTAATCAAGGCCAGTTCTTTCCCCACCCTTAATTGGTAAAAAAAAAAACTTGATGCAACAGTGGTAAAGGTTTGGTTGTGTCAATAGGTAATGGGTGATACGTTGAAAAATCACCTCTCCTATTTGTTTGTGATGGTTGTGGGAAAATCATAGACTCTTTAGACAAGACTTTAAGGAAATGGACCTTGGACATAAACATGGAGGTACCAAAACTTCTAGAATCCGTGAATATGTCAATGCTCAACCGGATTGGGTGTGTAGAGCTACATCACCATTTACTCTGACAGGTACCTCAACACTGGGACACTAATATTCACGTATTTAGGTTTGGGACAGTTGAGATTTGCCATACTCTAGAGGAATTTTGAGCCTGTATGCTATCTCCGCCTAAAGGCAAATTGATTCAACCATCTTTGAAGGAAAACTATTCAGAAGAGATTCAAAGCTTCTTCGGATGTGGAAAGGAGGAAATAAAGTAGTTTGTCAGATGTGGGAAGATTAAAATTTTGAAGGTAGCCAGGATTTTCACCCGGTATCTGTCATTGGAAGAAATTCATCAGTAGAGATCGCAGGATGCTTATCTACTTTGCATGTTGACTCGCTATGTTCTCCAAACTCTCGGACGTGGTGCACCACTTGTTTTTATAGAGGTGGTAAAGCAGTTGAAGGAAGGAGGTGATATTTTCCCCACAGTCCTTGTAGAGACACTTAAGGGGTTTGATGGCATGAACCATAGCCACAAATATGGAACTGATCATTATCAAGGAAGTACTGCTATTTTTCAGCTTTGGTTACTTGAGAGACTAAAACTGGTCAGGCCGCTAAAGGAATGCTAACTCAGAGTTTCTTAATATCAAGACAAGAGGGAGGTCCCAGAATTCAAGCTCATCGATGATTGGAAAAGGTACCTACAAAGAAGAACTACATGGGATATCACGTGAAAGTGCCTATGGTGGTCCCAAGATGATTTCCTAATGAAGACCCCCGGATGTAGCTATGTCAGGTTGATGGGTTTAACTCATAGGTCCTTCCACTTGCCAACTTATATCAGCTGACAGTATGGACTGAAGGCAGAAGACCCAGAGGAGTTGGTAAATCCACCTCAAGAACTGTCTCCCCAAATTGTAGCCCACCTATCCTATCTTTGGTAGGAAGGTTGTTCCCCATTTCAATGTAATTCACTTGATGATGTAGTGAGGTGATATTTGGATTTTCGTATAATTCCAATTATTCTAATCAAGGCTTGAGTTGTGGAATTAATCGTGCCTTAAACTTCAAACTCATGAACTCAATAAAGATTTTCAATGCTAAAAGATAAGTTTTCATTCCAAAATAAAATGCCAAGCTTGACAATACAAAAAGTAAAAACAAACAAGAAAAAACGAATATGGGGAGGGAAAAAGAAAAAGAAAAAATAACATCTGTGTTTTGTAGGAACAACAGCAACAGATCTCTAGGCGTCAACATCCTCATCTGTGTCATACTCGGAGCCATCCATGGAAAGCATTAAGTCAGCATAATGAGCTGACTGTAGGTTTGCAAATTGCGTCGTAAGGTCATCAATATGTGTGGCATGATCAACAATCTGCTTCATCTAAATTCAATCTATGCCCTCTGAGAATCAATTTGCTCCCTCTGAGAGGCAATCTACCCATCCTGAAAAGCATAAGAGATGATCAAGATAAGCGGCAACAATAAAAGAGAATTATGTCAAAGAAGAGGTGGTACCCTCGAGAATAGCCGCTCGTCCCTCTGATATATCTCATCACAAAGACTATGGTACATCCACCGAATTTCGGCATAGGCCTCCGGTGACACTTGAAAAGAACAATGTTAGCAAAAAGAAGAGAAAAGGAATTGATATGAAGAATGTTTGGCACTTACACGGTCATACTGAATAGGTAGGTGAAGAGAAGCATCCTGGTCCAGCCTTCTTTCCAAGACTCTCAGGACACAGGGATTGGCTGCATCCGGGTAAGACCAACCAGGAAAGCCAGGGGAAGGGGATGGTGGCTATGTTGTGGATGGGCCTACCCACGGCAGTAGAAGACTCAGCAAAGGGAGAACCAACAGCACCCGACTATAGCTAAATAGAGAGAGGGATTATTGGGTGGGTCCTCCACTACAGAAACATCAAAATGATAAGGAAAGAGGACTTGAAATGTGGAAGGAACATTAAAAAGAAGGTACATACCACAGGACCCACGGGACTCAGGGGGACGCAGACCATCTTCTCATCCAAGAAGACCTCATAATCCCCCTCCATGATCAAAAAGTTGTCGTCCCAGACTCCTTTAGCCAACTCCTCGACCTCGTCCTTAGGAATAAGCTCTAGACAATGCATGGCGGGAGGGGGAAGACAAGGAGGGACACGTCGATCAATGTCAGACCACTGAGGATTAAACAACTCCTCCTAATACCAGACCCGCCCCTCAAGGCCTCGAAATAGAACCCTCCACTATGATAGGTACCTTAACCAAGAACTCGAGATTCCGGAAAGGTCCCCAGGTGGCCTACAATTTCAAAAGTGGTAAGTACAGCACAAAGTAAGAAGAAAAATCAAAAGCAACTATGACTCACCGCAGTTTTATCATTCATAAGTGAAAGAATGGTGATCCCCGGAGCAAGAGATTGGCCCCTCTGCGTGCGACAGTCCCCCCCATCTTATGGCCACAGGAAAAAAGGATGCAAGTGGATCGTGCAACAAAGGAATCATGAGCGCCAGATGTTCATAGAACGAGGGCCGATTTGGGAAATCATAATGATAAGTTGATAAGGATTTATGATTGACGAAAAGAAAGACATATGGACAGAAAGTTACCTGAATGATGTAGCCCACTCCCTTGATGCCCGGTCCCCATAGGCTAAAAGATCCAACACTTGCAATAGGAGGAAAGGACGAACTACCTGGATGGTCTCAATAGGGTTCAGTCACCCCCAAGATAAATCCCACCAACGAAGCACAATGTCACTCAAGGAAATCGACCACTGGTTCTCAGAAATGGGTACCCTCATCAAGCTCAGAAAATTGTCTACCCTCATGGTCTCAGGCAAGGTAAGATGCCTACTGCCAAAGGGAATGCCCGTCAAGGCATAAAAGCAGAAGGGAGTAATGGTGATCTCACCAATAGAAAGATGGAAGGAATGTGTACTAGGCCACTATCGCTCGATGATCCCTCTCATCAACTCAGGATCTAATTTCTTGGTCTCCAAAAGAGCCAAGCAGTGCAAGTAAGTGTTGTTTATCATGCGTGCGATCCCCAAGGAGAGTATCTTAATCATTCCCAGACGATGTTAGGATGCCCATATTTGGCCAATGTTGGGGGCCCGCCCCTAGGGGGCACCTAATAAGAAGAAAATATATATATATAATAAATAAATAAGAGAAAGCATTTTTTTAAGGAAAGAATAAATAAATGAAGGACAAAATTGACCTACCCACATGCCCGACGCGGAGTTACAAATATGTCTTTGCGTTCCTCGAAGCATGTCTCTAGTGTACTATACAGTGGGACCCCCCCTTGGCTAGGGGTTACGTCCTAATATGCCCTCAAGCATACGACCTCCGTGGGTCCTTTTCCTCGATCTCTCCACCATAAGTTTTAGAAACTGTAGAAAAGCCCAAAAAGTTCCAAAAATTATGGAAAAGCCCAAAAGTTCCAAAAATTATAGAAAAGCACAAAAAGTTCCAAAAATTACAGAGAAGCCAGAAAGTTCCCAAAATTACAGAAACTCCCAGAAAGCTTCACCCCATGAACTTCGAAGAACCTTGAAGAACTTTGAAGAACTCACTCAAAACTCAAAAAACTCGAAAACTCAAAGGTGAGAAATGAGCCAAATGAGGAGGGGGGACCATTTTGTATGTCCCAAAAAAAAAAAAAGGGAAATTAACACTCCCACCCAAAATTAAAATCCAAAATCCAAAAATCAAGAATCAAAAATTCAAAATTCAAAAAGAAAAAATCCAAAATTCTAAAATCAAGAATCAAAATCCAAAATTCAAATCAAGAAGCAAAAAATTCAAAATTTAAATCAAGAGTCAAAAATCAAAGGTCAAGAATCAAGAATCAAATCTCAAAGATCAAAAATCAAAAGTCAAGATCAAATCATTAAACCAGCCCCGAGTGGCCCAATCTCATTGAATCAGCCCCAAGGGGTCCAGGTTCATTGTATATAGAAAACCAAGATCAAGATGCCCGGTCCTATGGTCCGAGAGACCTAAGACCAAATCCCAAGACTAGTCTGTGGAGACCTAGCCTAGGAAAACCAAGATCAAGATGCTCGGTCCTATGGTCCGAGAGGCCTAAGACCAAATCCCTAGACCTAGGAAAACCAAGCTCAAAGATGCCCAATCCTATGATCCGAGAGACCTAAAACCAAACCCCTAGACTAGTCCGTGGAGACCTAGCCTAGGAAAATCAACATAAGTGTTTACTCACATCTTTTGCAGGAATGGAGCCAATCCCTACAAGCGATAGTTCTGGAATGGCATGAAAAAGGATTGCCAGACCAAATCAGATACTCACATCTTTTGCAGGAATGATGTGAATCCCTGCAAGCAATGGCTCTGGAATGGCATGAAAAAGGATTTCCAGACCAAATCAGATACTCACATCTTTTGCAGGAATGGTGCAAATCCCTACAAGCGATGGCTCTGGAACGGCATGAAAAACTATTGCCAGACGAAATTAGATACTCACATCTTTTTCAAGAATGGCATGAATCCCTGCAAGTGATGGCTCTGGACTGGCATAAAGAAGGATTGTCGAACCAAACCAGATAATAACATATTTTATAGGAATGTGCGAATCACTATAAATGATAGCTTAAGAACCAAATCAGATCAACTGATGAACCAGGTAAGGCTCCAAACATTGTAAGTATTCAAAAGATACTGCCTGTTGCATTTGCATTTCTGTCACCTTTGAGAAAAGTGATGGTAGTACATGCTCCGAGTGACAAAATGTGGTCGTTCTTTTCTTTGCCCTTCGGCTACGGCGTAAGCCTCGGCCAAAGAGGGGCATTCTGTAGACACCCAATTTTGTCACCCTCCCCCGACTATGATGACTCATGGATTATGGACGTAGCCTTTTGCTTCCAATCAATGGAGATGACAACTGACTGACATAGCACTACCCCGACACACTCCCTTTACACTTGAAAATCCTAGAAACCCTAAGCGGGATAAAGAAAGATCCAATTATGACCACACATATACAAAGAAATCCATTACAAAGTGACCATATGGATGTAAAGTGCTCAGAATCACGATTCCAACGATATATGGTATGTCATAATCGGACTGACAGATCTCCCACAATCATTCCCAAAAGACAGAACCCATCAAAGCCCCTAGATCGGGATCTGTGAATATTCCATAGCCCCGCATGCACTACTCGCGGCTTCATGCACACACCCTGCGGCCACACCAGCCCATGCACCCATGTGCCCCACCAGCCCCATGCACCCATGCACCCCTCCCCCGCATGCCCAGACCCTCGGGGCCCTGCACACCTATACACCCCAAGCCTCACGCGGCCTCGCACCACCTGCCCATGGCCTCTAGCCCAACGTGCCCTACCTAGCATACTTACGGCCCAGCACCATATGCGACCCTGCCTGTGTACCCCACACCCCCCACCTATGTACCCCGTGCCCCCATTAGTGCACCCTACGCCCCCACACCCCATTGGTTGAAAAATCCCCTTTTTTACCCCATTGGTCCCAAAAACCTATAAATACCCCCTTCACTTCCAAAAGACATTGGAGAGACACTTGAGAGCACCCTTCTTCCCTTCCTTGGTGGCTTCCCTTTTGCCTTGGTTGGCCTCCCACTAGCCCTCTCCTAGCCCCACACAAGCCCCCTCCCTTGCCTAGCAAGGCACCCCCTCTAGCCCCTTCCCTTGGCTTGTTTGGCCCTTCTTTTGATGGTTAGACTTGTGGGATCCATGCTGGGGTGTTGTTATTAGCCTTCCACTAGACATTCCCTAGCTGAAGCCCTGCCGAACTGCCGCCAAAACCTTAGCCTTCCAGTAGACCTTCCTTAAGCCGAAACTCTACTGAAGTGCCGCCCAAGCCTAAGCCTTCCAGTAGCCTTCCCTCGCCTAAGCTCTGCCAAACTACCGCCAAAGTCTCAGCTTTTTCAACACATTCTCCTAGTCAAAGCTCTACTAAAATACTATTCTAGAAACTAGCTTTTCCCAGTCGAAGCTCTGCCGGAATTCTACCAAACTATTAGCTCGGGTACCACTCTCCCCTAGCCGAACATCTATCCAAATACTAGAAAGATCACCACAGTCAGCATCTCTAAAAAAGGAAGTTGGAGGTCAAAACCACCTTCCCCTGAGCAGAGAGAATTCATAAAAAGGTCCATATTTGCACCAATCAGGGGCCGATCCCTCTTGATCCGAAACAAGGGTTAAGCTCAGGTATAATCTCTCATTTAAATTAGTATAATGTAGATTCTTTATTGACCCTATTTTTGTGTACATATGTAATTATTTTTTTTATTAGTGTATATATATTTTTCATAATTTAGCCATGCATACGGTATAGAAATAATTATGGAAAATGTTCATTCTCAAGCATCTAGTAGGAAGATCGGTTGAACTGCGTAGATTGGGTGCCTAACTCCTTCCCAATTATACAACCTGACATGTACCCACCCCCAGGTCCTAGGCCCAAAATCCTAGGTGGCAACTCCAAACCCCTTTTGTATGATCCCAATCCCCCACATTAGACCATCATCAACCCAAGGAGGATATCCCTCCGAACCACTCATCTCATGAGAGAGAGAGCGGAGCCTTGCGAAATAGGCCTTCACGTATCTCCAATCGGTGATACAGTGGGGCGGAGCCCGCGGAGGCACACATCGGAAGAAAAAGATATACAGAGAGAGAAAAGAGGAGAGAGGGCCTAAACAACAACAAGGGTAATCCTCCAGCCACTACCCTCACAAATGTGCCTCTGAATCGGTAGACAGAGTTTTATATTGACTTGATACCGAGAGTTGCACCTGTGTCTAAGGCTCCATTCCATATGGTACCTTCAGAGCTGAGGGAATTGAAGGAACATCTATAGGATCTATTAAAAAAGGGTTTTATTAGACCTAGTGTATCTCCTTGGGGAGCATCGATCCTATTTGTTAAGAAGAAAAATGGTAGTATGCGAATGTGCATAGATTATCGTGAACTAAACAAATTGACTATTAAGAACTGGTATCCACTACCCCGCATTGATGATCCCTTTGATCAGTTGCAAGTACATTTTAAAAGATTAATTTCCATCTAAGATTTGTGCTACAACGGTTGAGGGAGAAATTATTGTATGCAAATTTTAGCAAGTGTGAATTTTGGCTCCCACAAGTGATTTTTCCTGGGGGATGTTGTATCAACAAGAGGCATAGAAGTAGACCCTAGGAAAGTCAATGCAGTATTGGACTAGGAATCACCTAAAAATGTCAGTGAAATTCATAGTTTCTTTGGGATTAGCAGGATACTATCGGAGATTCATTGAGAATTTTGCTCGAATCTCTGCTCCTATAACTTGGTTGACTAAAAAATGAGTCAAGTTTGAGTGGACTAAAGAATGTGAGAGAATCTTTCAAGAGTTAAAGAACCGACTGGTATCAACTCTAGTGCTTATTATTCCTGATGGCACCTCAAGAATGGTTGTATACAGCGATGGATCCAAGCAAGGTTTAGGTTGTGTATTGATGCAGAATAGGAAGGTAATTGCTTATGCATCTAGGTAAAAGACTATGAAAATAATTTTATCCTACACATGACCTAGAGTTAGCAATTGTTCTTTACATTGAGGATTTGGCGCTACTACCTTTATGGGGAGAAAAGTGAAATTTATAGTGATCGCAAAAGTTTCAAATATGTTTTCACCCAGAAAGAGTTGATCATGAGATAGAGGAGATGGTTTGAACTAATGAAAGATTATGATTGCACAATTCACTATCATTCAGGCAAAGCCAATGTAGTGGCAGATGCATTGACCAGAAAGCTTAAGACTACTAGCCTTGTTGCCTTGACCACAAACCATCCATTAATTGAAGAGGAAAGGAAGCTTGAGCTGGAATTTGTGATAGAAGCAAAAGCATTAGAAGAAGAAGCACTTGTTGCACTGACATTGGAACCCTCATTGTATGAAAGGATCAAAGGACCACAAACCAGTGATGAAGGGTTGGGAAAATAATTAATGCCATTAATACAGGAAGACAAAAGAACCCTGACTTAGTAATGAAAGATGGTGTTTTGTGGTTCTGAAACATATGTATTTTCCAAGAGATGAGAAACTATTAGAGCAAATAATAAATGAAGCTCATAGCACCCCATATATTGTACATCTTGGTAGTACTAAAATGTACAAAGACTTGAAGAAAATGTACTGGTGGTATGACATGAAAAATGAAGTGGTGGATCACGTGGCTAGGTGTATGAATTTCTATATGGTTAAAGCAGAAAGGCAAAGACCCCATGGTCTATTCCAACCTCTTTCTGTGCTAGAATGGAAGTGGGAGCACATCACTATGGATTTGTGATTGGACTACCAAGAACCAAGAAGGGCAATAATGCCATATGGGTTATTGTAGACCGGTTGACCAAGGTAGCACACTTCATTCCAATGAAGATTTCTCACTCTATGGAGAAGCTAGCATAGTTGTATATTGATAATGTGGTTAGATACCATGGAGTGCATGTAAGCATTGTCTCTGATCGTGAATCCCGGTTTACTTCTAAAATCTAGGAATGTGTGCAAAGAGCAATGGGGACTAAGCTAACTTTTAGCACAGCTTTTCATCTACAAACAAATGGTCAGTCGTAAAGTACAATCCAAGTTTTAGAGGACATGTTAAGAGCCTGTGCTCTAGATATGTACTACAGATGGGATGAGCATGTGTCTTTGATTGAGTTTTCCTATAATAATAGTCATCAGGCAATTATAGGTATGGCACCCTTTGAAGCACAGAATGGTAAAAGTGCAGAACTCCATTATATTGGGATGAAGTTGGTGAAAGAAAGATTTTGGGCACAGGAAATGATACAAGCTACATGTGAAAAGGTAGAACTGATCAGGAAAAGAATCAAAACAACACAGTCCAGGCAGAAGAGTTATGCAGATAACAGAATAAGACACCAAGAATTCAATGTGGGAGAGAAAGTCTTTTGAAGATCTTATCGGTCAAGGGTGTAAAGAGGTTTGGCAAGAAAGGGAAACTAAGTCCTCAATATGTGGGACCATTTGAGATATTAGATTGGATTGGTTCAGTAGCTTACAGATTGGCACTAACCACAGAACTGGAAAAGTTTCACAATGTCTTCCATGTCTCTATGTTGAAGAAGTATGTTCCTAATCCCTCATATATTTTGATCACCTCTACACCATTGGATCTGAATAGTGACTTGAGTTATGTGGAGCAACCTAAGGGAATCTTTGATCATAAGGATCACCAGCTCCAAAACTATACTGTCTCTTATGAGAAGGTTAAATGGAGAAACCACCCGGAAAAAGAAGCATCTTGGGAACAGAAGGACGAGATGAAAGCTAAGTACCTTGAACTATTTGATTACTAGGTGCGTCTTACAATTTTGAGGATGAATTTTTTGTAAGGAGTGGGGAATGTGATACCCTTTTTTTATCTCTAGAAAATCATTATATTAAAAGGAAGAAAAGTGGAAAAAAATAACAGAGCTACACCAAGCTGAAAAAATAGATTCAAGAAAAAAGTAAAACATCTCCTTGACCCCCACCTTCGGCATCGCCATCAGCAGGGGAAAGAAAAGCACACTAATTAAATCTATAGTTTGGCCTGCCCTTAGCATCACTTCTAATAAAATCCTTTATGTGGGCATGGAAATCGATATTTGAGGCAGATATCCCTCTCTTCGCCACATCTCTAGCCAAGTAGTCGGCAATCGAGTTCGCTTCCCTGAAGTTGAGTTATTTTCCATGTGATACTCTCCAAATATGGCTGCAGGAAGATCCATCTCTGCAATGCAAACCATGGGACATTCTTTTGCTAGATAGAGATTGCTACTACACTAGAATTTGTCTCCACCCACAGACATGTAATGCCCAGCTCTCGAGCTCACATCAGCCCCATCATGAGGCCTTCAACTTCAGCTTGGAAGACTTCCGAGACGCCCATAAAAATTTTATAGGATTCAAGGATGCCTCCCCTGTGGTTATGAAAAGATCCGCCTACACCTGCGTGACCAGGGTTGCCCCTTGAGCTTCTGTCAAAGTTCAGTTTAATCCAATTGACCTTGGGCTTGCACCAGAAAACCTCTAAGATCAATTGAGAGGGAGGACTCTGAATCGGAATTCCAAGCTTCCTGCAACAAATGAGATCAACCATTGTTTTAACTTCGCCTTTGGTGCTGGGCTTAGCGGACTGTATATCCTTTAGTATCATCTGCTTTAGGAACCTTGCCGGTCTTGCCTTGCCATCATGCCTTCTATTATTTCTTTCATGCCAAATATGATCAGCCACTCTTAGTAACCCCATGATCCACGCTTCTTTGCAGCAAATAGATTTTTGCTTTCTTCTCCACCATTGAAGGAAATTAGGCATGGTTCCAACTTTCTTCCATGCCACATTGAAGCACCCACAGGAAGAGAGCCACATATCCTCCAAGTAGGAGCATTGAAGGAATATATGAGCCATTGTCTCAGCCTCCATTCCACATAAGCTACATTTAGAGACAAGGGCAATGCCCCTCTTCTGAACAGCGTCATCCATAGGGAGCTTGTCGTGTACCATTGTCCAACCAAAGATAGACACCCTAGGTTGCATCTTTTTACCCCAAATTAGAGAGAACCATGGCACTTTCAGGTTGCGGATCCGGATATCTTCCCAGGAAGAATTAGAATTCAAAATCCCATCAGAAGATAGATTCCACAGACACATATCTTCACAGGTATAAGAGGGAATTTTATTAGTCCAAATTTACTCAAAAATATCATGCAGCAAAGGGGAGATAACATTTGGCAATTTCCATTTGAAATTGTCAATGAAATTGCTGACCTTTCCCCTGCAGTGGAGACTCGACTCTCCCTCTAGGCCAACCAGCTCTAGGATGGATTTTCCGCCCAACCATTTATCCGACCAAAAATTAATTCTTTTCCCATTTTCAATCGTCCAGGCTTCTTTAGAGGCCGCGAACTCCCACATCTTCCTAAAGCTAGGCCAAATCGATGATGGCTTATAGGATTTTTTGAAAGATCCATCACCCCTCAGGAATCTTGCGCTTAAAAATTTGCATGCTAAGGATTTCTCATGCTTGACCCTCCAGACCATATTACAGAGCATGGCTTTGTTTATGTCTCTGAGCCTTCGCAGCCCCAACCTACCTTCATCCTTAGGCCTGCAACACAATTCCCATCTAACTAATATTTTTTTTGCAGTATTAATCTCACCTGTCCAGATGAAGTTCTTCATCCACCTCCCTATTGTTACAATAAGAGATGAAGGCCACCAATATGCGGCTGAGCTATGGTTCATCATTCCCAAGATCACAGAGCGGACCAATTCCACTCTTCCAGCCATGGACATAATCTTTCCTTTCCATCCTGCTAGCCACCCTTTAACTTTATCCAGAATGGGGATAAGCGACTCCTTTTTCACCCTTCCCTCAAAGATCTCGACCCCCAAATAGCAGGTGGGGAAGTTACAAATGGAGATACCAAGCTCTTCCACTATGGCTTGCTTTTTAGGGGTAGGAACAAATCCCAAGAAAAGCTTGCTTTGTCTAAATTGATTTTCTGTCCAGAGAAGCTCTAGTATTTAGAGAGAAAAATATGGAGATTTTTAACATACCTGATGGATGCATTTGAGAAGATGAATACGTCATTGGCAAATAGAATATGGGTACGGGTAATAGCACCACGAGGACCCTATAGAGCCTTAATGCTCTTGTTGGCTAGGAGCTCAGATAAGACTCTACAAAGAACCTCTTCAGCAATTATAAACAGCATCGGCGAGATCGGATCTCCTTGTCTCAGACCCCTCTCCATACCAAAGTATCCAACAGGGCCACCATTTAGCAAATTGATATTCTGGCAGATGCTAGGATCTGATAGATCCAAGAGATCCATTTTTCAGAGAAGCCAAATCTCCTCAGGATATGGAAAATAAAGTTCCAAGAGATGGTGTTGAACGCCTCCTGGATATCAATTTTTAAACCCATGCCCCCTCCTCTTGTGGATGCGAACATCATGTTGGCCAGCTCAGAGGCCAGAGATATGTTAGAATGAATGATCTTCCCTCTTTGGAAGGCCCCCCACTCCTCAGAAATTATTTTTGGAAGAACACGAGACAATCGCATAGCCAAAACCTTTGATATTATTTTACAAAAAAAAAAATTCCCGTGCACAGCGGCCTGAATTTGTCCAAAGATAGTGCTCCTTCAATTTTAGGAATCAAGACCAGGAAATTATTATTAATTCCATATGGCATGAAACCAGTTCTGAAAAACCATTTGATAGCCTTGCACACATCTGAAGATATGATATCCCAACATGATTTATAAAATTCTCCAGGAAACCCATCTGGACCGGGAGCACTATCTGGATCAAGATGCCACACACACCCTTGATCTCAGTGTCAGAGGGTATACCATCTAATCGACTTCTATCCCATTCTTCCAAAACATTTGGAATGCATTGCAATAAATCCATGATCAGTTAGGGGAATACCCTTGTGAAAAAGCTTATAATATCCCATGACGTCTTCCTCAATATGCACTTTATCAGAGATCAAGGTCCCATCATCCGTCTTCAGAAATTTAATGGAGTTCTTCATTCTCCGCATCTTCACTGAGATGTGAAAAAGTTTTGAGCATTTATCTCCTTATTCCCTCCATCTAGAAGAGATTTTTCAACCCACAATTTTTCATAATTTTGTATGGCCTTCAGGTATCTGGTCTTTGCATCAGCTTCTTTGGCATAAACTGAGTCGCTTATCCAAACTCTGTCAATTTTGGTCTGGATCTCCTCCATGCATTTTTTTGCCTCCATCATCTCCAAATTAAAATTTGGAAAGTTTCCTTTCGCCCAGGAGTGCAAGAAGACCTTCAATCTTTTTAATTTTTAAGCCATAACCAGTATTGGTGATCCAGAAACGTCGTTCACCCAGGAGGTCTTGACTACATTTAGAAAGCCCTCGTGTTCTGTCTAGAACCTCTGGAATCGAAAAGGACAATTTTTTGGTCTTTCGAAACCTTCCAACACCACCAGAATGGGGGCATGGTCTGATGCCACTCTCTGAAAAACAAATTGGTGACATTCCTAAAAAAAAAGAAATCCAAGCATCAATGCAAAAACTTCTATCGAGCACTGCTGACACATGGCTATTGGTCCAAGTGAATAATCTTCCCTACGAAAGCACTTGGATCAGTGAGCATGTATCCACCATTGTGCCAAAATCGCCCACTGACCCTAAGTTGAAGGTTTCTGGCCCCCTTTTTTCAGAGGAGAGAAGGGTGGCATTGAAGTCGCCAAAAATCATCCAAGGAATATTCGACCCAGGATGGGTTGCCACTAGGTTGGTCCACAATTCTCTTCTAGTAGCTCATAGGCATTTGGCATGCACCACTGATAAGATAAAAATTTCCTGAGCCCATTGCACAGAGATAGAAATTTGTTGTTTAGAAGATGATAGCACCACAGGCTTTACCACACTTCTTCGCCAAATCAGCCATAGATTTGAGACACCGCCTACTCGCTCATTATAGATGAAATCAGGGTCGAAACCCAGCTTGTTAAAGAACAACATAGGAAAGGCATCGGAAGGAATCATAGGCTCGGCGATGCAAAGGAAATCATGCCTTTTTTCTCTTAAAATATTCCTCAAAGCTAACCTTGTGGCAGCCTTCTTTATCCCTCTAATATTCCAATAGAGGGCTTTTATTTACTATTTTTTGTTGAAGCAATATGGTCAGACTTTCGCAAAGTCTACTCCGTATTGGCCAGGTGTTTCCCCTTTCCCTATCCCTCTAATATTCCAATAGAGGGCTTTTATTTACTATTTTTTGTTGAAGCAATACGGTCAGACTTTCGCAAAGTCTACTCCGTATTGGCCAGGTGTTTCCCCTTTCCCTGTCTTTCAGGTACCAATTCCAGTGCCTCCCTCTCATAGAGAGTTCTGCCTATCTACTCTACCTCCTTATGATTAACCACCACCATACAGCCATTAATCTCGAGAGGGTTGAATGACGAGATGACATTATTATACCATTGCACTGGTTGGCACCTACCAGTCTGATGATGCTCGCCATGACTACTTGGAGCCATTGCTCGATCACCACTGCCATGTCCAGTGTAAACTGGGCTTGAAGAGTCCTTCTCGTACATGGCCCTATTCGTGTCATTTTCAGCCTCTAGAGGAGAAGAGGTGTTATTTCCTATGGTCTAAGAATAGGGACGCTGATCCATAAGGGCCCCATATCCACTGTCACCATTATCCGATCTAGCCTTAGAGTCCGCCCCATCATCCAAGTCGTTCTCCCCTTCATTGACTTGTTCAAAAATGCACACCTCTGGAATATTCCCTTCCTTATTCCGTTCTTCTTCTAATGAAGGCAGATTTGAATGTCTCCATTCAAATTATTCATAACTGAATTGCCTTTAATGTTCCTTAAAGTGTGCGATTCAGAAAAGGAAGAAGATCGTTCCTTCAAAAGGGAAGAAATCCTTCCCAGATTAGACGCACCAGTCATCGAAATCCGCTCATCCCAGTGGTCATTGCACTCCTTCCAATGACCATTGCTCTGGACACCATCTTCTTCATCTGCATAGATCGCCCCTGGGACAGTCTCTTTGCGTTGCAACCCCTTCCTGGACTTTGCTTCCTTCCTCGCCCTACATGCATAGAAAGAGTGTCCCATTTTTTTACAAAACCTACATCTGATCAAGGCATCTTCATAAATAATATTCTATTTGAACCAAAATATCTTGTTGGTTCCTGGTTGCCTTTGTTCTACTTGGATTTCTTCAAGTCTGGTTACTCCAATCTCGACCTCTACCTAGACCCTCACAAAGGAGCCCATTGCCGTAGATTGAGTGCGTCTATCTAGTGCCACGGGTCTCCCTAACGCCTTAGCCATGGTTAGCAGAATCTTCTCATGCTAGTATTCAAGTGGTAGGTCAAGGAATCTGATCCAGACCAACTTGGTTTTGATGTTCTTGGCATGAAAATCAAAATTGGCCTTCCAAGGCTGGAATCTAATCACCTGACCTCGGATTCTTGTAAGACTTCATCTCCACATAGTTGCCATGTCTCCCTCTCTTTCGAATTGAAATAGAATGTACCCCTTCACCATAGGAGCCATCTTCACCCCGCTTTTTAGATTCCAATTCTCTCTTGCCTCCTTTCGAATGTCATCCATTGAAAGGTATCTAAATTTCACCCTCCCTATCAATGCAAACCTGAACCGTAGCAATCTTTCCTCATAGGCATCTTGAGGGATGATGATTTGGGTGTACGCTCCAGCGTGAATGGGATCTGGCAAAGAATCCACCTCCAGCAAAGCACATCCCACCACGGTAGAGTAGGATCGTTGCACCTCCTCCCTATTTTCTTCTGCATCCCTGACCTGATCATCCTCACCTCCTTCTATAGATCTAGCATCATTTGTAGCATAAGCCAATCTAGAATCCTTCCTTGAAAAATCAGGTTTCAAAAAATCAGTAATCAAAGCCTGTCTACCACGATCTGGATGCCAACCATCCTTTGGCTCATATCCGATATCTACATCCTTACTCGGCTCAGAGCTTCTCTCCTGAATCCATATTTCCTTGGTTTTACCTAACTTGTAATTTTACTATCTAGGAAAAGAGTTGGAAGTGATAGACACTTCAGTGCGATGGTTGGTAGTGGTGGAATGTTTGGAAAGCAAGGATGATCCTACCTTTCAGTGTTCATTATGCCATGAACATTGAAATCCATACCAAGAACTATGGACTAAAAGGTAAGATCATAGCTAGTTGGTCTATAGAAGCTAAGTAGTGGGGTGGACTAGCATTACTGAGCTGGATAACAGCCCATTGGCAAGTCCCAATCGGCTGGGCAGTGGTGTTGTCCTAGGCTAAAATTGCCACTTGTCTTGTATGGGCCGTCATCCCTATAACTCAGCCTAGCATTTTTACTTGTTGCATAGGCGTCCTTTTGCTTACTGTACACTACTTTTCATATCAGCAAATTGTGGGGTCCACCATTAGTTAATAACCTTTAATGTTATAAAATCAATTTTAAGGGTTCAGCCAAGCAGACCCTAAGGTCCATTTGGATGTGTATAAATATGAAATATTAGCACTGTTCATGTATTAGTAAACTGTAACCAGAAGAGAGGAGAAGGAAGAGAGAAAAGAGGAGGAGGTAGTAGCTGAATTACTACACCTTAAGAAGCTATTGAACATCCCTGCACTTAGGTGAGTGGTTCTGCCCTCCTAATGTAGTGTATTTTGGTAGTACAAGTATGGTAGCAGGTTAGGGTTAAGTTTTACATGAAATTGGGAGTTGGAATTCAGTCCCTAACATGTGATTTAGTTCCCTATAGTTGTGATGAGCACATTTATGTGTGAAATCTAGGGTAGTAAAACATGCATTTTATATATTTAGAATGGAGCTACCTTGGGTTTTATTCTCTTTTTGCAGGTTTTGTATTTTCAAGGCCTTAAGGATTATCAGGCACTATATCTTCAATTTTACACGTAAAGAGGTCCTATTTCTTTTCATGGTTGCTAAGAGGATGAAATTCTGAGCAAGATGGACGTGTTCAATTAAAAGTACACATTCGTTTGGTCACCCGTACAAATGATTATTCTTTTCGGGTCAGAAAAAGAATAATAGATCAGAACTGAACCGAGATGAAGAACCAGCCCGTTTGCAATTGTCCCAGAGGTACAAGGAATACTCCAAATGCCAACAAGGATCGATGGACCACATCCTTAAGTAATTAAAGATTTGTTTTTGGTAACAACAACTACCTAGTGTAGTTGGTGAGCTATGGTGTACAAAATTCCCTTGCTCACCAAGAGGTCTCAAGTTCGAATCTCATGGTTGTTTTTTTTTAGAGAATTTTGTTGAAGATTTCCTGTTTTTCACTCACTTAAAGCACTAAGGGCATGGAGGGGATTTCCACATCAAATTAGAAGCAAAGAAAATCGTAGAAGCAAGAAGAGAAGAAAAAAAAAAAAAGGAAAGGAAAATCGTGGAAGCAAGAAGAGAAGAAAAAAAAGGAAAGAGAAAAAAAGGGGAGAACCAAAGATTGTCCAAATCTTCTCTCTCCTCCACATCATCACCAAATATTGTCCAAATCACACAAAGAAGAAGAAAATCGTCCCTAGGAGAGAGAAAAAGAAGAAAAATAAATANGGGATTTCCACATCAAATTAGAAGCAAGGAAAATCATGGAAGCAAGAAGAGAAAAATCGTGGAAGCAAGAAGAGAAGAAAAAAAAAAAGAAAGAGAAAAAAAGGGGAGAAATAAAGATTGTCCAAATCTTCTCTCTCCTCCACATCATCACCAAAGATTGTCCAAATCACACAAAGCAAGAAGAAAATCGTCCCTAGGAGAGAGAAAAAGAAGAAAAATAAATTAGAAAAAAAAGAGGAAAGAAAATAAGCAAAAAATTATAGGAAATTTCTCAAAATTTATTTCTCTCTTCTCTCTCCTCCATCTTAGCACTTTTGAACTCAAAAGATCTCACAATCAATTGTGGGTTTCTCTCTTTTAGGAAAGAGAAAATTGTTACCCTACCTCCCCATTCCCTATAAATACAACTCATGTAAGAGGAGGGGAGACAATTCATTCTTCTTCTAGTTTTTTTTTTAGTTGCTCTCTCTTTCTCTTGCTCTCTCTTTAGTTTTAGTTCTTCTTTATCTTTTCTTCAATCACTTTTGTAATAGCTTTTTTTTATTTCAATTAATGCAAGCACTTTTTTATTCTTATTCAGCCCTTTTATGTTTATGATTCATGTAATTGAGTTGTAATTTTTTAAGTTATAGTTCTAGGCTTAGATCTAGGTGACAAGATCACGAGCAGTGGAGCAATTTTTTTTCAAGTTCAAGTATTGATTCAAGTAGGTAGGCTCCTTCAGTAGTCTTCTCTCCCCCCTCTCATTCCCTCTTCTGACTACCCTTTCTTTCTTAATTTAGGATTTTTATTTTCAGTCGATACATTACTGCTATCCCTCTCCCCCAAGGTTCATGGCTAGTGTATGTGTTGGCTTTGCCCCTCCTAGCCATAAAACCATCAATTTATTGCTTTTATATTAATTGTCTCCCTTTCCCCAAAGCCAAGTAGAGTAACCCTTGTAAGAGTGACTCTCTGGTCAAGTAGGGAAGCTCATATTATGATGCATCCCTCGGGCTAAGTAGAGAAACCTACTTGTGAGTCTCTCTCTAGCTTTATCCCCTTTCTTTTACTTTATTTTTATTTCAGCATTTTTTTCCCTTTATTTATTTATTTTTAATTACGTGGATTGTTTATTTTCAATTATTTAATTATTTAATTTTAATTGTGTGGCTTGCGTCTTTAAATTCTTAGATGACGAATGGTTAGGACGTTATTTTAGATACATATGTTTAGGACGGTAATTAGAATTAGATCACAACCATTAATCGGTTCACTTTCGCATTATTAAAAGAAATAAAAAAATAAAGTGGCTGCTCTCCCTGTGTTCGACCCGTAGCTACACTGATCCGTACGCTTGCGGTTACATTTTAAATTTCAAACAGTAACCCTGGTGGTATATTCAAGAGGGCCAATCGTACTGCTTTTAAATTGCTGGAGTTAGCACCTTTAATTTCAGTCATTTACTTTTCTGTTGAGAGCCGGTGGTCAGCATGTTTTTACTTTTCCGAGTACTCACGATGGGCCTTCTCCGACCGCCCTATGGGCGTATCACGGGATGGAGTTCACGGCTCGTGCCCGGAGTATACGTGCATTGTGGCTGTAGTAGCACTAAACCAAAGACTTAGTAATGTTGCTTAGGTGGATGTGATTTAAAATGTATTGCATAGCATGTAGTGCATATGATTGTGTTTTGTTGTGTGGACTATTGTGAGGTCCATCTTTCCACTTACTGAGCTAGTGAGTTCATCCCACGTGTGCACTTCTTTTAGATGATTTTGCAGGTCATCCATCTGAAGAGCACGGGTCGGGCCCCACGATTGAGTTCCCTGAAGAGGACTGGTGGGCCCCTGAGGAGTTAGAGCACGGCACTGATTGCCCGTGCGAGAGTTGTGCTGTGGGACCGCAGTTCTGATGCCGAGCTGAGCTCCACTTTTGAGGCCGAGCTGAGCTCTACCATGTGATGCCGAGCTGGGCTCAAACCTTGATGCCGAGCTGAGCTCTAGCCTTTGATATCGAGCCGAGCTGTATACTCTGATTTTTTATGATTTTCTTTATGTACTTGATATGTGAATTGTACTTTTATTGTGTAAATATCATGCCTTCAGGCCCACATGTATATAACTATTGTATCACAATTCGAGTATCAAGTATTATGGAAATATTCACAGGTAAACCTAGTCTTCCGCTGATCTGATAAGCTTTTATTAGTTGTGTGTATGCTGTGGTGGAATACAGTATCAGACGATCCTGACAGGTTTGGGTTAACCGATGTTAACCCGATCACTGGCCCAGTTCGGTGTGAACGGGGTGTGAAAATAATAGTCAGAGAAATATTAAAGGATCAGTTTAATTTCTCAAAATTGGAACTATTTAAAGTTTTAATAGAAAATAGTTGGGAAGTCAAAGCTGGTAAATATAATCATACACATTAATTAAAATATATAATATGCAAGAATAGAAAGCATATTAACATCCCAACAATATAATTAAACCTGACTAATTGGGTTATTAATCAGATTTATCACAGTATTATTTTCAATAGCTATAGAAAAACATAAACTGGGAAAAATCCAACGTCATTAGGGTCACACCTGTGATGGCAAGATCGCCCAACACGTAGTGAAATCTTTCACATGCAAGGCGAGATGCTCAAACAACATCACTCTAAAGATTCTATCACCTGTGATGGCAAGAATAACCTCCAAAGTTGTGAAGCCCAAAACGTCCCCTCACACTATCAAGCGAAACCAACCAAATGAACACTCACCAATGGTGGTAAGAGCACATCTCAGTAACTAACCCACTAAGTAGAAGCGAAATCACTGAAATTATGAAAACCTATAGAGTTGATTGCTACCAAATGTCCATGGGTTTAGATTTTGGGTGTAAACAACAAGATGAACTATTTCAGTATTTAATTAAAAAAAATTCAACATAAGCCCACAAAAGCAACCCATTGTAAATCCTAATAGTCAATATGGTAATACTATAATTTAGTAGTTATCAAAGTGAGTACATTCTTAGTATGACAGTTTTGTACTTCCAACCATTACCATAAATAAATAAAAAATATAAATATGACAATTTCCTATAATGACAACATGCCAAATATAGAAGTGCATAACATTTATTCATAATAACCAAAAACACATGAAATATGTAATTTTATCCATAATTCATTAAATATACGAAGTTGTATACAAGTATGAACTTTCAGCCCAAATGAATTTAATATCCAATACAAACATTAGCTCATAAACTTTAAGCCAATCACAATAAAGCTTCTTAATTTCTATATGTTAACAGTTCATTAGCTGATGGAGCACATGAACCAAATAATTCACTGGATCAAAACAACAATAAATTATTAACAAATAAAAGTAATATGGGCTTAGATCCATATTAAGTGTAAACAACTTCATAGACTTTATACCAATAAGCTACTAAAACTTCAATTGGCTCATTTAAATCATTTAAGTATGATACATCTATTTTATTTTGATGAATTTTCAATAAAATTGAACATTATCACAAATTCATATAGGACATATAAATTCAAAGAAGTATTACTTAAACAGTACACTTTTGATATTTCAAATCATAATGGGGTGCTAAAACTCATAATTAAGTGTCTTGTGGCGAAATGTTACGGATGATAAATATAGTATCAAATGAAACATCAAAATACCACAAGTTAGCTTAAAAGTCATGAAAACGAATAGTATAGTGCACATAATAAATCAGGTATAATGCATTTATCACCCTCAATAGGATAATATTTTGTTCTCCCACTAATACAAGAGAGTGGGGATTAGATGACCCAATAAAAATACCAGTTATATGAGTCAACAGCATAAACAAATGTCAAAATTCATTCCAATAAATAAAAATCAAATGATTTATGATTTCACTTGTAACAACTGTTTATAGTCTATCAAATTATTAGACTTCAAAACTGAATTTTATCGAAACTGCCATAGAAATATTCAAATGTGAATATAGGCATCAGCATTAATATTAATCTTTAAGATGTCAACTCTACCCACAAAGGATTTTCACTAAAGTCCATTTAAATAGACCACACTAATAACAAAGTTCAACTTGGTAAGATTCATGTGTATTTACTGTAATGACTATATCCCTCAAGAGTTATAACTGAAACTGTATCCTTATCTTTTAAGTTAAGAGTGCACTAGTCCTCTTGTAAATCCACATTTGTTGTGAAAAGAACAATAATTTAAGGTCCCTTCACCTTTGAGCTTCGAAACTTCTAGGTTACTACCAATTTCTTTAACTTTGGTGACATCATCTTTGGGCAAATATCATCTACTATGCTGCCCTAGGAAAAACTAGAAGAATAAATTGTCACTTTGATGGAATCCACCTCACCATTTCATGGTTCCCTAGAAATGCGTTATGTAGTTAATCATGTGTGAAAGCTTACACCTAGTTTAATTCCAATAAATAGTTATTCATCATAGGATGTTCCAAATATGACATGTAAGCATAAAATGCCATTAATTTTCTGTCTTTGTCATTCATAAATAAATTTTCAATATCATGATACTGATAAACCAATATAGAAACATTCATAAATAGAAATACAATTTCGAAGTCGTTTTGAAACGAAAACAGAACACTACAAATGTTTCATAATAGTTCTGAATTTCATCTTCCCATTAGTCAAACCATATGAACAGTACAAGTTCATGTGACAAATCAATCAATTTTCATTTAATAAAATAAAGCAAATAAACCACATACTTATGGTCTACAGACCGTTTCTGTTTGGATTTAAATAGGTAAGAAAATAACCACATAATACATTAATAATATATGCCACTTTTACAATTGCATGTTATCACTACAGTGAGATGTAGGTGCAAGTTAACATCACATTCATTTATATATGGTTTTCAGAACTATATTGCCATAATAACAACCAAAACTCAAAACCAATGGCAACTATCATAATCAGGTTTAAAAATAATAATAATAATTCCAATAATTAAATCAAAACCAGATGATTTCAGACTGCACTTTTATAAACAGTTTAGTCTTATCTATTTATAAGTCCAAGCTCAAAACAAATTAAAATCAAATTTAAAACTCATTACTTTTAAAATAATTCATTCAAATAACAGAATTATAGACCTCATAATTTCTTTAAGAAATTCATGTTGCATGGAGAAACCAAACAACCTAATTTTGTTTTTGTCATTGTTGAACACAAGGATTCACAAGGCTCATCTTCTACAACCACATGTTAAATTCTTAAAAGAAAAATGAGGACCCAACTTTATCCATCTTTGGTTTGACCCATTTAAACGAAAGGTAAACAAGACTCATCTTTAAGAAAATGAATAATACATTTTACGTCCAACCTGAGTTATTCAAGAAAACTGAATAGAACACATAATAATGCATTGTAATTCATGCATTCCAAAAGTACAATGAAGCATTAGAGTTTTAAGATTACCAGTAGTTATTAAAATCTTTCTTCTAGAATACTAGCATCTGAGCCAAAAGAAATTATTTAAACCAATTATTACCAAATGTTCGAGACTTGGCATAAAAAATAAACTTAATACTTATATAATTTGCCTAATTTGATGAAATCATCAACATAAACTAGAGATACACTAATAAATGCTAGATATTTATGTTAGTTAAACATCATACGTAAAGTATACATTCAAGTGGCTGCACATACATTCCTTAACCCATTAATAATTATGTTATTATATGCACAACACACAGAACCAATTCACAAATTTAAATTGTATGTATGGTCCATCAGCAATATTTCCAGTTCTTCTAAAAGGAAGGAATTGTGAGTTTTTTTCTCCAAAAACCAAAATATTTAATTAATAATAATAAACTTTATTTGAAACCTAATAAATAGCCCCCATCTCTTCATAGGATACTTATCAAAACTATATAACAACTATTGATAACCACTTACATGCCCTTAGCAAACATGTCATCAACGGTCAAACTTGGATGTACATGAGATTATACATATACATGGATTGCTATAAATTCCTCAACCTCCAACCCAAGAGCTTGCAGCAACATCACATGTTATGGCATGCTTTAGAAATGCCATCTTAGGTGGGTTCATTATCATAGCTAACCATATTGATTGGTTGTTGAATCCGATCTTTTAACTTTGACCTATTCCATAAAAAAAAATTGGTATAAAGAATATATTAAAAGTGACATAATTAAGAAATGACATTCGTCTTACCAACTACTGTAAAGATTGTATAAGTTTATGGGAGTAAGGAGTAATCACTGATTGGCCTTTAACATATCGCAAGCAAGTGTAAAGCATGACTACCATAGCCTAATAACTATGTATTGCTAGTCTCCATCTCTTAAATGGATTTTCTTGAGTCGGCCTACCGCTGCAATAGGGTCCACTTTATATTGGACCTCAGACCAGGTCACCAAAGTAGCAGCTAAACAACCCAAATGTCAAAACCCACTTTATATTTTGATAGGTCAATAACCAACACTTTAATGGTAGGGAACATGGGACATAAGCATGGTCATAATCAAAGTCACATGACCCCATCATGAAGTATGACATGTCAACTGAATCCAAAAGCAAAGTGAAAACAAATTGGGTTTTTATATTATTTCTATGATTTCGGTTCTTAAAAAAAAAATTAAATCTTATTTGTACGTTTCCTTCAAGCAAGGAAACACGACTCAAATATCTGATTCTTATAAAAAAAACGACTTAAAAGATCCGATTTACTTATTTATTAATATAGAAGGGAATCTCCTTCCCAAAATGAAAACAGAATCAGAGAAAACTCAGAAATCCCCACCGCTTATGGCGGCCAAGACACCGCTGCCGCCAACCCCTAACCCCTGATTAAAACAATAATATCACCAGAAAATGACGTTGGTAAAAAAAATCAAGATGAAAATTCTTGTGGTTTGAAGAATGGTACATAACAAACAAACGAATCAGCTGCCGGCCCTAATGCTCTCAGCGAAGGGAAATCTCATGTGAAAAATATCCCAATATAAGGGTTTTAGAAAATGTCATTATAGATGGTCGCAAGTAGAGGTGTCAATTCGTGGCCCGACCTAACTAAACTGATTGGGACCGACCGTTTCTAGACTGGCCCGGCTCGAACTATTATTAAACGTGTTGGGCTTGAGCCAGGCCCGTTTACAAATGGTCGGTCTCGATTTTACTACTTGGACTGTCAGGCGCCCAATCGAGACCGACCGAATAACACCCGACCGAGATCGACCTATTGTACCCCTGCCTGGCCCGACCCTTTAATGATTGTAGAATACCTATTTTACCCCCCAAATTAAATAGTAAAAACAAAAAAGTTAAGACATGTTCACATTTTAAATAATGGTTATATTTGGTATCATTTATTGATTTATTGTCATTTTTTTTACCTTGCATGAGTGGGCTGGAATATAATAGCACATTTTAAAGAGGGTCCGTTTAAAAACCGATTAAAACTCGTTTAACATTAAACATGTCCATAGCCCGGTTAAGGCCCGACTAAAGCCCGATTATGGCCCAAGGCCGACCGACTGAATATAAAGCGTACCATGCCCTCAATAACTAAGCCCGATTAGTTAAATGGGCGAACACGGTGCAACCTTTGAAAGTTTTCAAGCTCGATTAAGCTCGAAACTGGACCGGCCCGATCGGTTGACACCCCCAGTCGCAAGGTCCGATTCCTACAATATATACATATATATATATATATATATATGAAGAACACGAAGAGGAAGGAAGAAGGGAAGGAGAAATCTGAAGAAGGGACTGATAGGAAGAGGAAGAATAAGAAGGGACTGATAGGAAGAGAAACGAAGAAGAAGGAAGAAGGAAGAAGGGAAGAAAGAGGAACTAAGAAGGAAGAAGAGAATTTCCTTTATATACAATGAACGTCTCATTTCATTAACTAAATTCCTTAACCGTAAACAAAATTCTGAATTTCACCGCAAAAAAAAAAAAAATCTGAATTCCTTAAACTGAAAGAAACAATAAACATCCCATTTCATTTATTGTAAAATTATTTAAAGAAGGGTACCAGTCCAGTCTTCTATGTAAAGAGTGACTTAAAAGTTTTCTTTTTTAACTCCAGACTGGTAGAACTCATCAGAGGAGAAAGATTCCACTGCAAAAAATGTAGAACGTCTTGCAGATATAATGCAGAGAAATATGAGATGTTGAATTGATATAGCTAATAAACCTTCACTGCAAATATATAGCGAAAAACCCTAATCTGAAAAGTACACAACTGCCCTCAAATAAAAAATTTGAGTGAGGGTCCCCTGCATAGCAAGGGTACACTCCTGCCCCCTTGCAACCCCCATGGTCCGCTAATCGATTAGCGAGACCGCCGTCCTGCCTGTCGAGGTGTTGCACCAGTACTCCCTGGATTAAACTGTGATGGAATACAAGACATCGTATACCAACAACAAGGGTGATTTTTAACAAGCAACAATTATTCATTATAGAAACTTTGATGAAATTGCAGCCCATTGATCTATTATGAACAACCTCTGATACCATTAATATAAAATAAATGCGAAAATGAATCATAGAGATCGATGAGCATGCAACAACGAATACAGAGTCAGGTCTTAGGCGTACCTGAATTCATGGCTGAAGAACGACAACTCCTCAAATCCCTTTCTCATACATTCCTTGCACAACACCATCAATGTTGGTCTGGTCTACCCTATTTTCCTTTTGCTTTAGGTCATTAGCTCCACTTAATTGGTCAGTGATAACTATATATAGGGGTGAGTGTAGAGACCAACTCTGCAAGAAAATTAGGGTTTCCTCCCCATTAAGGAAACAATACCTTAGGTCCACAAATAATAATATATATTTCATACCATTAAGGTGTGCTAATAGAATCCAATATCTCCATAGAGATCACTTACCATTATTGAATTCTTTATGTTCACTCCATCTGTAGTCAACACCACTAAACCAGTTTTTGGAAACAAACCTTAGACTATGCTAGCCTATATAATTGGAAATCTTACAGGAACAACCATCAAGCAATAAAAGTAATGGAATGTGATTTCATAAAAGAAACCACTAGAATCCCTTACAAATATCATGTGAACCACTGAGAGCATCAATAAAAAAAATTAAAAAAAGAAGAAAAAAGACAAGGTTGTATCATAAGCTATATCAAGTAGAGATGGAAAGGAATAGAGAATTAAATGGGGAAAATAAAATACAATATCTATCACATATTCTGTTATACCCGTGCCCTGACTCTGTCTAATTTGAATTGTTGTGATAGATCTCGGACTGAAGATCGGAAGCACGATCGGGTTTTGGCTCGTGGCCTCCCATTGCCAAAGGGGGAGAGATGACCCCAAGTGTTCATGCATCGCGTGCTAGTCTAATTAGAGGGGATTCGTACCTTCTGATCCCAGATGGTAAGTGACCCGACTCCTCACACATAAGTCTAGGCACATATCAAAGTTGCCGAAAGGCCTTGAGCATGTCCGAGGGCAACCACCCATGCAAGACCAACCATGGGACAGCAAGCAGTCAAGACAACTTGCTGTCTTGAGCACCGAAAATAAGAAATTAGATCCACTGGACCTGAATCCGATGGGCTATTTTCAGGGAACATATCAGGCTACTGTCGTGGTGTCGATGCCCGTGGGTCCCGCCACTCTCATCATAAATAGTCTTGGATGAACCTAAGTGGATGGGTTCTCGAGCTCCAAAAGTCATAATAACCCGATTGGTCCTAATAGGGTCCAACCAAACAGACCCTTAAGTCCATTTTAACTTATAAGTTAGAAATGAGGAATTCATTTTCTCATTTTCTATTGTGTCCAACGTAAGGAAGGAGAGAAGAAGGAGGAAGAAGAAGAAGAAGAGGAAAAAGAGGAGGAAGGCTTACCTTGGTGCCAGTTGTCGCCAAGTGATCGGAATTATTGCCGGAGGTAAGTACACTCACTTCTACCACTCTCTCTCTTCATTTCGACCTAGAAAAAGCTAGGTATGGATGGAATCTTAGTGTACAAATAATGTTAAGGTCATAGAATGCATGTTCTATCCTCCCGGTGTTGTTGCCAAGCTCGAACTATGCCTGATGAGCTCTGGTAACATGTATTGCCAAAAGACCAACTAGGGTTTCGATCTTTCGATCGACATATCTCCCAAATGGCTAGGTGGAATCTAGATTTTATTGGCTTAGAATGATGCTGGGAACATCCCCTACAAACTCCATGAAACAAATCCCGACGATCGAGTTTGAGTCAGAAAGCCCCAAAATAGGTGGACTGTCCTGAACCACCATCGAAAATAGCCCACTGGATCCACTAGGTCTGCTTTCGGTGGCATATTTTTGGTAGACCACTGAGCCTTAGGAGCTCTCTGTCAGTTCCACTAAAAATAGGACTAATATTTTTGGTGGAAATTACCTATTTCCAGTGGGTGTTTCCGGTGACATTACTGTCACTGATGGATTTTATCTGTACCCTTTGGGGGTGATCTAGGTGGGTCCCTCCTAATATTTTTGACACATACTGATGTACGATTGTCCTTATGTCTAGGACAGTGATGCGCACGAGCCCCAAGATTAAAACTGAGTGGATTGATCGATGGCCTTATCTGAACCCTAACACAAGCAGAGATTAACAAGGTGAGGGATGGTTGTTTTATTTTGGATTGTTTAATTATTATAGAATTGTTCACATGCGTATATTTAATATTCTCAATTATATTGCTCACGTCATGATGGTGATTATTATATACTACATTCTTATAGACTTCATACGAACTATATATTTATTTATATGTATGACGGGATCCACTGTGGTCGAGGTGGTACTGATACCGTGATCGCCGTGTGTTTGGTTGTGTGTGTGACACGGAATTTGACGTGGCTGAGGTGATACCAGTGCCGTGATTTACATGTGTATGTTGCATTCATGCATTGATTATGTGCATTAGAGTTAGTTGTAGTCGTGGGTTACACCTTGTGGTCAAGGTCTCGTTGGTAACGTGTAATCCGGGACTGCATTTGAAAATAGATATGCTTTGTGGCCGATGATTGATATCGATATCGCGTAGTCCATAGTCAACTGTGATATGCATGCTAATTAGGTAAACGGTCTCAGGTTTCACTTTGTGGTCAAGGTCTCACTGGTATCTTATACTCGGGACTGTATTTGAAGATGGATTACACTTTGTGGCCGATGTATTGCGGGTATCGTGTAATTCATACTGACTGTATCACTATGAATGCATGTAGTGTATATGTGGTTAGGTATCACTCACTATGCTACGAACCCTTGCCAACAGGAGTTGAGGTGTTGGATAACCCATTGTGGTATGTTCGATGTGCCTTTTTGGAATGTCACACCCACGGTACGATGTGATTGTAGCCAGAGGCAGGAACCTGTCTGGCGTGGCAAATGTGTTACCAGTGCTATGACTGCCAGGAGAGGGTTATCAGGGGTTTGCTGGGTGACCCATTGACGCATACGGGGACCGGTAGGCTTCTATTCACGGCTAGGGTTTGTATCCTTGCATAGTCGATGGTGGTTCTGGGACGAAGGATGCAGCCTAATGTGTCGTAGTAGTATTTACCAGACTTAGCTTGTATTGTTAGGTGGATAATAAATAAATGAACTGCATCACGAGCATTATGGATTATGTGTTTAATTTTCGCAATCATGTATCATAAATTATTACTGCTATTGTCTTGCTTTGATGTGGTTGACCCCAGCCCTCATTGAGCTAGTTGGAAAGCTCACCCCACG
The DNA here is from genome assembly GCF_013358625.1 of Macadamia integrifolia. NCBI lineage: Eukaryota > Viridiplantae > Streptophyta > Magnoliopsida > Proteales > Proteaceae > Macadamia > Macadamia integrifolia. Next base: position 1,359 of record NW_024868315.1, on the reverse strand, counting down.
TATAGACACTTTTTAGATGATGATGCAGGTACGATCGTGCCTGTGGCTAGTGACTCTTTTTCCTCTGGACTTGAGTACGGAGTGAGCAGTTGGTGGATGCCGCAAGCAGGGAGCATGGCCAGGACTGTGCTTATGACTTTTGTGCATATGCGGCGCTATGAGGTGTTCGGTGTATTTTTAATTATGTTGATATTGGTTTGTGAATATTATGTTTTAAACTTGATATGTGTAAGTCTTGAAGGATTGTAAATAGAATAACCTGGCTAACAATATAATGTTTATCATTAGATAATTTCTCCATTTATATCTGATGATTTCACTATTGTACTCTGATTCCGCTACTTTTGATTGGTTGTGATGTGAGATTGTGATATATTAAGGTACTGCTATCAGTGATCCTGGTAGGTTTGTAAGATAGGTACGTGTCTTACTCCCACCGCCGGTATTCCTAATGATAAGTTGGGTTTACTGGAATTGGGGTGTGACATATTCTTAAAGAATCAAGAATCACATCATTAGCATTATTGAGAAACTTTAGTGGGAAGTGGAAATCAGCAAAGAAGATAGAGGAAATGATTTTTAAAGCTGAAAATCTCATCACATAACATCATCGAAGAATCAATAGAGAAACAGAGATCGGAGTGAAAAAGAAAGTGAAAAATGAAATTTATAGCATGTTTTAAAGCTAAAAGACATATCACGGAACATTATTGAAATTGATCATAGAGAGAACGTAGGTAATGAGAAATTAAATTGAAAAACAAGATTTACAACATGCATTAAGGCTAAGAATTATACCATAGAGAATCGTTCAAAAAAATAGCAATTAACACAGAGATAAAAATATGAAAGAAATTAGATTTGTCGCATATTTCAAAGCTAAAGATATATTACAGAGCATTATAGAAGCAAAACATAGATGAAGATTCTTACCCGTCTTTGGATTGATCCAAATAAGGAGGATTTGAAAGAAAAGAAATACAACCACAATTTGATAATGATGAGATAGAAGAAAAACGAAGCTCCAACATAGATCACCTTTCTGGGAAACTTTCTCTCAGACTGAAATGTAGATCAGATTTCTTCTGAAATCCTCTCCTTCAGATTTGATAATCAGACCAAACTCCTTATGATCGTCTCCTTCAGATCTAAAGACCCTCCTTAACCTCCGATTATCTCTCCCTGAAACCCTCTTCTCACCAGCGATTTCTCTCCTCTCCTTCTAGCCTGTGATTTCTTTTCCCTGAAACCCCTTCTAGCCTGCGATTCCTTCTCTAAAACCCCTCTAACTAGCAATCTTTTCTCTCTAAAAACCCTCCCTAACCTACGATTTTCTCTCTAAAAAACCTTCCCTAACCA